>NC_080065.1:88496083-88796083 GCF_949987535.1 Balaenoptera acutorostrata
CTAATGTGTGGGTCATCAATAGCCAGAAGATCCCTAGAGAAATCAAAGTACTCAGGGTTAAGGTTGAGGATTAACTATTCCACACTACGGCACACCTGAATTTCTGTTTTATTATTTCTATAATATTAGCCACTATTATTGAACATGTATCGAATGTCAGACACTGTGTTAAATGCTCTACACATTAGATTTTGTGTTCTTTGCAATAACTTCCTATGCAGGGCAATACAATACTCAATTTAAAAGTTGTGAAATTGAAACAGACAAGTTAAGACATTTACTCAGCTCAAGGATAGTAGGTAGGAGAGCAGGAATTTTAATTCATGTTTTTCTGATATCAAAGCCACTGTGCCATCCTGCTTTTCTGGTGGCCTTGCAATTTTAATTCTAACTCTCAGGACTCATTAGAGCAGAAAGGATCTAGGGTTATAAGACTTCCTATATTCCGGGTCTAGGTTTATTAAGGAGACTAAGGCTAGTATCAAAATTAGTTCTGATCAAATCTTTAATAATTTTTTAAATGTTAAGGGGTTGAGCTTGTATTACTCAGGATTATTTTCTTTTCATTTTTTCACTGAAGTTCTACTTAACTTTGGATAAGCCTGCCAATGCCTCTGTATCATATGTGTCAGGATTATACATTAGAAAAATGAATTACTTAAAACAACATGGTGCAATTAACTGTTACCTGAACACTGGCTTTAACAGTTGACATGAACAAAACGTTTGAAATCAACATTATGTTTATATGATACTGCTTACCCATGAAAAATATTTACTATATATAACATAGGTATAAACTATATAATGAATACATATAGCTATATAATTTTCACTGCTGTGGATATCAGATGTCATATGTATTAAGAGAGATACATGATTGAGATGCCCTGTTATAACAGATATAGAGACAGATTCATACCGTGGCCCAGGGAAAGTTCTTGTTTTCTATTCTAGAATCCTAAGTTACATAAAATAGAGGCTTTCGAGAAAGTTCATTTTATTGTGGAAGAGACTTTTTATAAAGATATGATACTTCATCATATGTTCATTTGTTGGTCTAAATATGGTCTATTATACTATATCTTTGTTCATTTATTAACTTACATGTAAATGAAGCATAATAAAGAATATCATGTACAGGAAAGAAAAAAATAAAAGTGCTGTCACCTGTTTGCTCAAAAGAATAAATGTTCCCCTTTGCAGATATTATTTGCATGCACATCATGACGCTTATAGAGAAGGAGAAACACAAATTTAAATATTTGCATGTTTCAAGACCCTAAACAAATCAGGAGTCTATATTCTGCTATCCTCCAGAATTAGTTGTTAATGAAAACTATAAAATAAAGGCAATACATGCTTTTTTCAGAATACAATTTACCTAAACTCTTCATCTTGTGTTGACCAATTCATTTGAGAGACCATGTGCATACCACTGAGAAGAAAGGAAAAAAACCTGGAAAAAACATATAAAATACCATAAAACAGAAACCCCCTTTTTCTTTACTCCCTTGTGCCATTTCCAATCATTTCTCACATTTTGCACACATTTTCTATCAGCTTTAAACTCTCCCTTTTCTCCAGTTAACTCTCATATTCTTGCCTGAAGTATCACTCCCTTGGGGAAGTTGTGCCTGCTGCCCCCAGACTACACCAAACTCTCCATTGCATGCTTTCATAGAGCTGTGATAATTTCCTTCAGAACCCTTATCTGAGTCTGTAACTGGATATTCCTTGATGTGATTATTTGATTATCTCCCTCACTAGTCTGTAATAAAGGGCCATGTCTATTTATTTTGCTCCATTTGATTCATATCATTAGCACACTGCCTGGCACATAATTAATTGTCAATAAATCATTCTTGATTAAATTAATACATTAATGAATGATTCAAAGTTTCAACTGGATGTCTATTTGAAAAATCAAGGAAAAACTATCGAAATAATATGAGAGAGTTCGGATACTCAAAGTTTTTAATATACTTTTTCTCTCTTTCTGGAATATTATTATATTTATTCTTTAAGATTCAGATTAAATATTATCAGTACTATTCTTTTGTGAAATATTTTTTACTATCCAGGAAATTTTACTCGCTCCTTCCTTAAGAGCTTATGGTTTTGACCACCCCTGTTATGCTTCTGCTACCTACCTTGAGAGATAGTCACTGGTCTCAGAATGAGAGACATGCAGAGAAGACCTGAACCCAATCTGTACCTTGAAGCTGAGGCACCTCAGACAAAACAAGAGCAAGAATAGAAACCGTCTGCTGTCATAAAGCCACTGAAGGTTTAGGGTTGTTTATTAAACAACATTATTGCAGAAATAGCTAACTAATGGAGCTATTAACTCTTTAACCCAATCACATGACCAAGAGGTCAAAGTAATTAGATTTGCTTTGTAGTGACACTAATACATGTGAATAATTATTTGCCCATATTTCAGAGTTACAGAAAATATTTTGCTGTGTATAATGATGTATTCTCTAAAGTCATTTAAAAATGATTAGAACAAATCAAAAACTGGAAACTTTTTGAATATTGGATAAATGGCTTTGTTTGCTCTTCCAATGCAACTTCAAAACTAATTATTCAAACCCTTCTCCTAAACCCAAGAGCCAAAAAAGAAAGGATTGTTTTTACAAGATTTCATATTTATTTTTAGTATTAAGCTACAGACCTAATGACAGGCATACAGAATTATTAGCCACTGTATTCAAGTCTATTTGATGTCACATATTATCCAAGGTTCTGTATGATGTAGGTTTTGCATAACAGTCATATTTTTCTTTTAATCCAACTAACCATTTCTCTGCATACAAAGTAAATTGAATCTTAAGACCAGAAAGTACCCTATAAAATGGTATCAACGGGGTGTAACCAGTAAAAAGATTCTGATTTCCCTTGATAGTAAAAATCGTTTTGCTAAGTAATACCTGGGTTCTTGGTGGGTGTTAAAATAGCCATAATATGAAAACGAATAAGGCCACCCATTGATGTAGGTGAGATGTCAGTGGAGGGAACCCCAAGAAGTGACTGCAAGAAGTGACTGACTTAATGGAATGGGGAGTGTTCTTCCACTTCTCTCTGCCTTTGTATCACTAGCTAGGAGCCTGTGGCTATCAGCACTCAGAAGAATATAGGCTTGTGCTATGGATCTTTCACCCCAGACATTTATGACCTGTCTGTCCTGGCATAGTTCTTAATTCATTTATTCATTTCTCATAGGCCTGGCACACCAGCAGTTTGATTACTAGCCAATGTATTGTGCCTTATAGCTGTCACATTAATATTTCTTTCAAGTGGTCAGACTTGAAAAGGGATTAGGACTTCTTTAATCATAGTGTGTTTGAGGGTCTGATTTTCCTGTTACTATCATCAACCTGAAACGGAGGAAAGATTGAATTGAAGTAATGGTAACATGTCCCTCCAGAATCAAAGCTCAGTTGCTAGGAAAAGAACTTCAAATTCAAATTGGTATTTAGTACAGTACCTCCCTAGCGATTAGGAATAAGGAAATCAGAGTATCAAAAGAGAGAGATTATATTAACTCTAACTAATAGTTTCTTTGTTCACATTCAAGAGGGATACAGAGCAGGACCTTCATTTCTTGGGGGAAGGAGAGGTATATGAGAGGTTTGTGAGAGGCATGAGGGGAGAAATAGAGAAACTGAAAAGTAGAAATGGTTTTCTAGGTCCTCCTGCATGTATTTTCCATAGTATCTTCAGGAACTGTGCAGGGTAATACGTTTCTTTTCTGTTAGACAGTCATATACATTTATAAATGTTGTTCCAAGTAAGCAGTGAGTGCATAACGGAAAGATACCTGAGTTCAAGTAATTGTGATTTTATTAACTATTCAGTGTCCGTAGGTCCATGCCAAAACCACTTTTGGTTTTGATTTTCTTATCTATTACATGACGAAGTAGGATTATAAACTTTCCCTAAACCCTCTCTCAGTTCCACCATTCTCCAGAGTCAACCAAATTTTAGCTCAAATTATTTAGAGGCTACATAGCTAAGATACTTGGATTTTATTGGCTTCTGGTATCAAGTACTTTGAGTTACTTAAATGATGAGAGCCATCAATGTAAACAATTTTACAGTAGTAACCAGATTTTATTTAAAACTATGGTTAAAATGACCAGACTGACTATTAATTGGGTAATTATACACCGAAATAATGATAGATTTTTAGGGCTAAGCTATATTTCAAAAAGTAACATAGTGCATTCTTATGATTCTGGAAATGGAGAGACTGATATACTTAAACACAAGTAGGGAAACATTATTCAGTATACATGCCACATAAATGCAGTGTCAGAATAATTTTCTTGGAATTTCTGAGATGCATGTCTTCTATATCTTTTTATAATAAACTGATGATCTAGTAAGTAAAATGTTTTTCTGAGTTCTGTGAGCTGCTCTAACAAATTAATTGAACCCAAGGAGGGTGTCATGGGAACCTCCAATCTATAGCCAGTCAGTCAAAAGCCCAGGTGACAACCTGGGCTTGAGACTGGTGTCTGAAATGGGAGGTGGGGGCAGTGTAGTAGGAATGAACCTTAACTTGTGGAATCTGATGCCATTTCTGAGTAGATAGTGTTAGAATTGAGCTAAACTCTAGGACACCCAGTTGGTGTCCTGAGAATTGATTGTTGGCACAGGGAAACCTCCCCACCACCCCACATCAGAATTTGGTAGCCAGAACACAAAAGAGCTCCCTTAGTCATCAAATACCCAATCATTTTCATTTTGCTGCCAGTAGACTACTCTGTCTAAAAGCTGCTTGTAGTTCTCTTTCAGTATTTAAACATGTTCTCTGTGGTGATTATGGATATGATTTATTTTAAAACTGAGCAAATATGGAGTCAACCTTGTTTCTACTCTAGGACTTGCTTTGAGCTTCATAAACAAAATGAAGTCAAAATTTTAAAGTCCTGAGAAAGACTAGTCAAAGGATTTTGACTGTCCCTTCATTTTCTCTCTATCTCTGTGCTCTGCCACATTTAAATATTACCCATACTACTTTTCATCACCTCTCTCTCTCTGTCTCTCTCTCTCTGTCTCTCTCTGTCTCTTTCTCTCTCCCTCCCTCCCTCTTTCCCTCCACACACATTTCATGTAGTCTTTTAGAAAATCCTGTTGGCTATGTCTTCAAGATATACCCCATACGATTATTATTCCTTACTGCTAATTTTCCTATTTCTCTCTCACTGGGATTGTTAAAATATCCTCTTAACTAGTCTCCCTGTTCTCATTTTTTCCTCCACTGTTTAATATCCACACGGAATCCAGATCATGAACTGTAACATGTTAGATCATGCCTTTTTGTTCAAGACCTTATAGCCTCACATTTTTTCTCAGATTAAGTGTCAGAATCCTTATAATGGCCCATAGAGTCCCCATGATCTACTCAAAACTCTTAAAAGCAGGCAATTTTGTCTATTCCATTCACTGGTGTATCTTTAGTCCCTTAAATAGTAAGAGTACAAGGTAAGTGCTAAGGAAATACTGATGTATGAATAATGTCTGAGTAGTTACCAAATATTTGGTTTATCTTGGATTGCTAGGACAAATGAGTAACATAGAGACTTCCAATGGGGGGAGTTGTTCTGAATTCCTTTATTACTTCACTTAGGGTGGAAATGATGGGCCCATGGGGATAGACAGTCTGAACATCCTTATACCATTGGAGTTAGTGTTAATAGTGGCCACTAATTGCTATTTTGCTACCTCCTTTGGGACACTGATGACCAGGCATCTCTCTTCTCTAATAGAAGCATGATAAAGCTTGTAAACATAGTTTCTGGACAAAGAAACTTTTCATAGGAATTTGGTAACTTGAAGCATTCCTTATCTGCAATATAAAAATTTTATCAGTAGGAAAGGAAAGCAGTTCTTGATATACCTTGCATTAATAGTCACAGGTGATTGGGGAAAAAAGGGATATAAACAATCAATACAAGTTGTCTTCAGGGTTGTAAAGGTCTATTTGATCTAGCATCTCACATAATAGATCCACAATTTCTCTGCTTCATTTTTCTTTACCTTAAATCTGTGAATTGAGCTATTATGAATAACAATATTTCCATGTTTGAACTGTATTCATAATCAAGAATTCTAAAAACAGCACAGGTAAGGACCTAAATGATAAGATTTTTATGTTTTAAAAGCTTTCAAGAAATTGTTGAAAAGATCAATCTAGTTTAATATGTTTAAGTTAAAGCACACTTTCAAAGACCTGGCCAACCAACTTCATTTTTATAATCAACTAAAATATTAGTTCTGGGATAAATTGCCCTATAGAGAGGCTTGAGTTCAATCCATCCAGACATTTTGAAAAGCAAATTCATTGGTCAAATTTCTATTGTTCTTTTTATAGTAATTTTTATTTTCCTATGGCAAGTTTTATCCCCTGATACCAAGCTGAGGAAACTGAATATATAGTAATATAGTGTAACATGTTAGGAAATTAATGATACTCTAAATACCTCAACAAAATACTATCCCTAAATTACTCCTACATAGTGACTAGACAGTGGGAAAATTTTAAAAATATAATAATAAGATTATATGAGAATCACTTTTACAGTGTAAAATTATATTGAGTAGGAAAAGAACTTTCTTAAGAGCAAAAATAATATGTTATTTCCCTAAATCAAAAAATATATACTGAACTTATTTTTACCAATCTTTAAATTGGATAATTGAGTTTTGTTTTTTTTTAAAGGTGTAGGCTTATTTATTTATTTTGGTTGTGTTGGGTCTTCGTTTCTGTGCGAGGGCTTTCTCTAGTTGCGGCAAGTGGGGGCCACTCTTCATCGCGGTGCGCGGGCCTCTCACTGTCGCGGCCTCTCTTGTTGCGGAGCACAGGCTCCAGACGCGCAGGCTCAGTAATTGTGGCTCACGGGTCTAGTTGCTCCGCGGCATGTGGGATCTTCCCAGACCAGGGCTCGAACCCGCGTCCCCTACATTGGCAGGCAGACTCTCAACCACTGCGCCACCAGGGAAGCCCGATAATTGAGTTTTAAATTGAATAATACATATTATGCATTAAATCATAGTGGTTATACTCCAGCATATTTTAGGTCTCAGCTTAACGTGAGACCTAAAGACTCACGTGACCTATAGACTAAGGTGAATTACCTTTATGCTTTCTCATAACACTACGTACAGTACAGTAAAAATGGCACTATGCCTTGATGCTCTATCATTATCCAGGAATGGATTCCTATGTTCTTTCTTTCCACTCTGTTTCCCCAAAGTGCTTTTCCACTTTGTTCTATAAGAGCATAGTCTCTCAGATATAAGTGAGTTTCTGGGTGGATGTAAGAGAGAATGCGTCACCAGGTCTCTCCCTTGGAAATATTTCCAGAATGTATGATCTAAATTATTGGGAGTATATGGTAAAAAGCTAACTCTAGTAAGTCTAGTCTCATACTTCATTCCCATAATGGAGCAAAATCAGAGACACATGGTGTGAAAATGTAAATTTACTTAAAATGAAAGATACATATATAGAGAACCTCTTTGAATGGTTTTCTAGGACACAGTTTTTCTTTCCTCTCAACCAAGTCTATGTTCTAGTGCCATTTTAGCCGTGAAAATTGCGTTTACCAAAACATGAACATCTTATATTTGCATAGTATTTCAGCTCCAAAATGTAATTTTTTTTCTATTAATTGTTTAATTGTTCTATCCATTTTCACAGTATTTAAATATATGAATGACTTATTTTTAAATCCTAGATACTATTTTTATATCCTGTGTATATGTGAAACATCTAAGCTTGTTTTTTAAGTTGTCAATCTGGTTTTAAGCAATTACACACACATACACACAAATTCCTTTAGATTTTATTAAGTTCTGTTTTTCTTTTTAATTTTTATTGGAGTATGGTTGATTTACAATGTTGTATTGGTTTCTGCTGTACAGCAAGTGAATCAGTTATACATATATCCACTCTTTCTTAGATTCTTTTCCCATATAGGTCATTACAGACTATTGAGTAGAGTTCCCTATGCTACACAGTAGGTCCTTATTAGTTATCTATTTTATATATAGTAGTGTGTATATGTCAATCCCAATCTCCCAGTTTATCCCTCACCCCTCTTTCCTCCCTGGTAACCATAAGTTTGTTTTCTACATCTGTGATTCTGTTTTTGTTTTGTAAATAAGTTCATTTGTATCATTTTTTAAGATTCCACATATAAGTGATATCATATGATATTTGTCTTTCTCTGTCTGACTTACGTCACTTAGTATGATAATCTCTAGGTCCATCCATTAAGTTCTTCTATTTTTGACAAAGTTTTTCTAATGTATTTTCAGTGTTTCTAGGGCTGTTAGTAATGACAGGTGCAATGTTATGAACAGATCACTTGTAGATGTGTCTTGGCATTATTCAACTTCATCCATATGTCTTTTCATTTCATTATTTAAAAAAAATATTTCCTCATGCTGTCTATATGCTAGAAAATTGTGCCAGATGCCATGTATATAGTCATAAACAATACAGCTCTGGTTTCTGCCCTCACAGAGTTGGTTTCTAATTCTTAAGAAAGGCATGGAATAAGTTAACCATACACATAAAGAGTAATAAGTATTATGATGGCAAAAAGTATACAGTGTTATAAGAAAACATAGCTATAACTCACCTAGTCTACAGGACATTTGAGGTTTTCAGCTGAGACCTAAAATACAGTAGAATATGACCATTATGATTTAGTAGATGATGTTTATTTTGTTCACTTAATATGTCTTGGCACCCAGTATACTACATACCTGACATATAGTAGGAAGTCAAAAAAACTTATGGAATAAATGATGGATGAATGAAAGAGTTTGGCAGACAAAGAGGTTTGGCAGTGTTTTTGGTGCAAGGTTACAGAGAGAACAGAAAATATGAAGGATTGAATGTGAGAGATTATAGAGGAAAAATGTTCTCCATTACTAGGTGAAGATGATTAGAACAGGTTGAAATGACCTAAACAAAAGATTCATGTAATTACATCATCAATTTGCATTTCAGAAAAATCACTTTGCCTGCTCAGTGGAGGACAGCTTGGAGAGGCCAAATCTGGTGGAAGAGATGTAAAACACTGTAAAGGTCATCTAGCTGAGATCAAATGGTACTTCAGACTAATAAGATACCAGGTTTTTTTGAGAAATGTGGGTATATTTATGAGCTAGTTAGATTGGAGACATGATAGATGTTAGTTATTGATTAGATGTGATGAATGTGGGAGATGGTGGCATCAAGGAGAATTCCTAGGTCCTTAGAGAATTACGATAAAAGTGGTGATTTAGGGAGAAATAAGCTTACACGTGAAGAATCTGAAGAATCTGAGATACCTATGTGAAATCCATGTAAAGGTGTCCAGTTGACAAATAGAAATAAGACGTACTATGGGGATATCAGTTTCCTTCTTAAAATGATAACATATATCTGCAAGATGTGAAGGGTAGCATTTATCTAGGGATTTGAATATCTGATTTGTAGGGAAGTAATTGTTTTAATTGAGAAGTCATTTCTGAGGATTTTGCTGTCCAAGAGGCTGGGGAATTTAGGCTGTTCATATAATAGTGCTTGAAGAGATGGATCATGGAATCTAAACTAGAGAGCCAAGGAAGTGAAGGCAGGAGGAAGTGGAGAAATGAATTAAATGTCCTCTTGAGTCAAAAATAGCATATAAGAGTATTTGAACCAATGATTTGGAGGAAGAATTGCTGTTACTCTAGGTTACTGTGTGAGTTTATTTATTTATTTATTTTTTAATGAGAGTAAATGTATGATCCTGTGTAAGCACCTACAGAGAACTGTACTGGTGCATATAACTTAATTTCTTGGAAGTAACCAGGGTGCAAAATAAGCCTTGCTTATCTTTACTTTCTAAACAGCAAAGTTGAGAAGTGAACTCATCAACATATTGGGCTAACACTGTTCAAAAATTAAAGTAGGTGAGAAATGACAGTTATCTAGCATCTCTCCTTGGACTCATTTGACATTTAGGCCAAACGGTTTGAGAGCACATATGTGTATTTTCTCTTAAATCTGGGGCTAAAAAGAAAAAAAAAATTATAGGGCTTTCTAGGTTTGATCAACCATAGGCTTATTTTTATTTAGACAATTAAAAAATTCAGTATATTATCTGTTCAAAAAAATATACTGGCAAAGGTATTTTGTGGTCCAGAAATTTTAAAACTATCATTGATATATTAGGAAACCAAAAATACCTATTCTATGATAAAATTAAATCGGAGCTATTTCACCTTCTAGCCAATCTTGCTTTTGGCAATAGGTAGGATTGGTTTGAATAGACACCATTTTCATCTAAATCTGTTCACTGTTCTCCAAGAGAAATCCCTTGCTGAGATAAATGATTTCTATCTCCTTTAAAAAGATGAAAGTTGTAAGATAAATGTTTATATTCAGCCACTTCTGGTGGTTGAATATTATGTAGAAATGTACTTAATTTTCCTCAAAATAAACAAAAAGTTCAGGAGTATAAATACCTGTTTTGCTAGGAGATAATTGACTATTTTGTTGAGAAATCAATTCCAAGAATTTAGTTACTGTGAGAGTGAAGATTTCGAACTGAAGGAGATATGGAATAAAAACATGCTTAGCATTGTCAAACAGAAAGAATTGTACAAATGCACAGTTTATTGGGGGAAGTAGGGAATGATTTTTTTCTGGCAGTGTCCATGGGGATCTAAGTTTGCTATGCTAAATTATTCCTTATTATCAGTTTCAGTTTACCACATGAGCCTTCAAAATTTTATACAGCATAGACCAAAAAGAATGAAGAAGTCAGGGAGAGGCCAATACATGATACTTACAGATAAACTTAGTGAAGAGGCATCTATTTTTTTCCATTTTGAAATATATATATATATGCATATATATAGGTATATATAGAGAGAGATATATGTTCACCTGTCCTCAAAACACTCCTCGTTGTTCTAGTCAAAAAGAAAATGTTGAGTTAGTAGTCCAAGCACTGACTTTACCCTATCATGTCCAAAAAAATTTGTCTTCAAGCTTTAGATCACCCTGACACATAATTTAACAATATTATGTATGTGCCATTTTCTTCTTTTACTTTTGACTAAAGAGAATCATGATGTCAGGACTGCACAACCCAATATGGTAACCCCTAACAACATCTGGCTTTTTAAGTTTAAGTTAATTAAAATTAGATGCAATTAAAAATTCAGTTCCTCAGTCACACTAGCCAAATTCCAAGTGCTCAGTAGCCACATTTGGCTAGAGGCTATACTATAGAACATTTCCATCACTCTAGAAAGTTCTATAAGACAATATTGTCATAGAAAGATGTAAGCTGAAAGCACTCCTGTATTAAGCTCTTTGATCACTCCTAAACAACTAGGTTATATTTTTATGGTTGTTTTCCAATAAAAAGCAACATGTGTTAAGAGAAGTTACTCCGGTGCTTGAAAATTTAGAATAAATTTATACAAAGACAAAAGCAAAGGTTATAGAGGTAGGTTAGATTCTTAATCTAATCCACAAAGCCTATATAACTCTAATAGTCATTGAACTGTATTAACCATCAATAATAGGGCTTAAGTCCCTCTGGGGCTTATAGGTTTTTTGGCAGAAGTTTGTAAGGTGTGAGACCATATACCCTCACTGGCAAATCTCTAAATTTAAAGCTATTTATACAACAAAGCAATAAATATATAATTCAGTCTGATGAGGTTTGTGGATTTATTTACTAACCTAATTGTAACTAATAGGAATGAAATTCCCCCAAAGCTCAATGATTATAGTAGATTGTATTTTCAAATATTGTATTTCCAAAGGCAACAGTATTCACTATCTCTGCTTTTCTATGATGTGACCTTTTTTTTTCCCTATCGAAGGTGTAACTTATTTTCCCCAACCTTGAATTTGGGCTGTTAGGTTGACCTGCCTTCCAGATTGGCCCAGGAATGCTCTGGTTTTGGCAGTGAAAGTCCTGCATTCCAGGAAACACCTTGGCCCCAGGCAAGGAGAGATGGTTGGTGACCCTAGCCATCCCTGTGAAGTTTTAACCAATGGAACACAGCACAAGTATCTGTAACTTCTGAAGCTGGGCTTTAATAGATCCGTAACTTCTGTCTTCACTGATCGGAACGCTCTTTCTTAGACCTAGTCACCATGTGTGAGGATACCAAAGAAGCCATATTAGGAGGCCCACTTGGAGGAGAACAAAGGCCTCAGGCCAACAGCCTCAGCTGATCTCCCCTCCAGCAGCGAGTCTAGATTGACAGTCTTGTAAATGAGACCATTTTGGAAATGTCAGCCATTACTGTGCCCCAGATGACACCACATTAAATAAAAAGAGCAGCTTTGTCCACCCACAGATTCATGAGAGATAATTAATGGTGGTTGTTTCTTTAATTCTCCAAGTTTCAGGATGGTTTATTATGCAACAATAGATAATTGAGACAATGGGTGACAAAAGGTCAGCAAGTACTCAGAAGTAAATGTTGAAAAATTAAGTACTGTGTATGGTAGAAAAAGTATTGGACTTGCAAATGCTATGCTGATTTTAAGCTCCAGATCCTCATTTGCTAGCTGAGGGATTTTTAACAAATCTTTTACCTTTATTTCCTTATCAATAAACTGGAGATTACAATACCTTACAAATTTGGGGAACTGTCAAATAAGATAATACATATGAAAAATCTTTAAAACACAAAGTACTTCACGAATACATGACAGTGTTACTATATCAATCATAAATGAACAGATCTATCCTGTTATTAAACTTTAAATATAACAATATGCTTGTTTAGAATATGAGTCTTATTATAGAGGGGCAGTTTAGATAGAGGTGAAAGCTGCAACTGGTTTCCATGATAGTTTATTAGTAAAATCTATTGACTTCTATCCCAATAGGGAAGAAAAGCAACAAATCCTGTTTCTAGCTTTGCCACGTACAGTAAAGTACTTTGCACAATATCAAGAAATACCGTTTCATGTTCACTGAGAACCCATATAATTACTTTATACCTCATGAGACTCTTGCACATTACATTTCACTATGGATCTTTCATTTTACTATTTTAAAGATTCAAAGTTTACTTTGCTTTTACCATTAAATTTGCCTTAGTTTTCCTGGGTTTTTTTTTTTGTTGTTGTTGTTGATTTTCTCTATGAGGGTAGTGTAAAGAGGATAACTCAGAAGGTAACACATGGCTTCTAGCTCCTGTGATGACACAGGAAAAAAGTGATTCCCTTAGCAGAAGGGTCTTTGAGAGAATTGTGGAAAAGAGAATGTTGTGTATTAAAGGTATTTATGAACATGAGATCAGAAATCAGCTGGTTTTGTGGGGGTGGGAGGTTGTTTATGAAAATTTCTTTCTTATTGTTCTCTTTGGTTAATATGCAGAAATACCGAATCATGAAAAGTTTAATTAAAAACGTTAACCTCACTTTCCAGGTCTTCCTATAGAAATGATAATTAAAAACAAATCACCATAAAAAACAGAAAGCCATAATATTTGTGTATCAGAATACATTTTAGAGCATGGAAAAAATAAGGCTGAGTTTTTACAAGACAAAAATATTTTTTATCTTTTTCATGGTTAGTACAATACTGGAGCATTTTAAAACTTGTTATAGAGGATCCATTAAGTTTTACTGCTGAAAGTGAGGGAGGAAAATTACACACATGGGGTCTTTAACAGGTTTTGTATCTAACAGCTTTGACACTGTCCTACCGATTTTTGTCCCTGCCCTGATGGGTAGCCTTGAGAAGTGCCTGTTGTCTGGAGTCTAATGTCGCAGCAATTAAATTCCCACAGGAAGCAGCAGCTTTAGAGATGTGATTAGATTGGAGACACTGATGCTTGTTTTGATTTTGCAAATGCATCATCGATCAAGCCTACTGATTTCAGCAACTGCTCTAGCTGAGGGAAGTGTGAGCTTAGCTTCTGGCTTTATATTTAACTTCAGGGAAAATGAAGTCTTACCCTGCCTGTCAAGCCTTTACTCTGATACGTGGTCAATGCCTTTAGCAGATAATCCCAAAAATGTCAAATAACCTTTATTTCCCAGAGGTCACGTTGATCTTTTTCTTCTCATTCTGACCTCAGAACAGACCTATTCATTTTACATCTGACATCAGACTAAGAGAAAACAGAATAAGTTTTATCTTTTTTTTCCAGGGTCTTGTTGAGATGCTTTTTTTGTAATTATTACTATGCCTGCCTGCCACCCCTCACCAAAACAGAATGTGTTTCCTGTGTATGTGTGTGCCTGTGTGTTATTATCAATAGTTCAAGCCATGTCAAAGAAATTCTAAGCACTTCATTTAAGTCAACTGATTTTTATAAACAAAGGAAAACATCTTTGATGTTAGGTAGTCTCCAAATGAGACTAAAAACTCAGCAAGTTTGTAGTTAACTGGCAAAGATCTTCTCCAGCCACCATTTTGGAGCAGATTTCTCTCTCCCACAATTACCAACCTCCTAAATTCTGTAAGATACTCCTCAATGGCCTTGCACATCTGAAAAGGAAGTTAAATGAGTCCACCTATAATACTGAATGCATGATATTTTTTTTTTTTTGCATGATATTTTTATTCATACAAAATTGTCCCCTAATACAGGTGCCTCTGCAAATTAGTCATCACTTATTGAAATTTAATTGGCAAACATACACAATGAATATGCATATAATGTGAATTGTGGAACCAAGTGAATATCTGACCAATTGTATAAGTAAAGTAACTAATCTGTACTAGTTAAAATCCCCCAGCTTTCCCCTAAAAGACCCTCAAAATTATTTTTTACTTTAGCTGCCAAATTATCTTGATGTGTGTCTCAATATTATTTCAACATTATTTTGGAAACAGAAACTCCAAAAATTTAAAGCTACTTTTTTGATTATTTCCATAATAAAAAAATGTTAAAGTACAAGTTTATAGTAAGCCCCTCTGAAAATATTTATATTACATCGAAATATATATTCTTCCTTACATGAAAACTGCCTTTCAAAAAACAAAAAGGATAATGTGCTTTAAAAATAAGGATAATACAATGATCAAGCTTGTGTATTCTTGATCCACACAGCTATGGCTTCAGTAGCTGGCTTCACCTTCAAGTTTTATGATTTTAGGAAATATACATAAACTTGTTAATCCTCAATTGCTTTGATGCACTTTGGGATTATAATAATACTTAACTCACAGGGTTGTTGTGAGGATATAATTAGAAAATGCATGTGAATCACTTTATTGAACCAATGGTACATAACAGGAGGACAGTAAATATTAGTGACTGCTAGGCTAGCTGTTCAAGTATAATTTATAAGAATATCTATAAATATCACTTCACTGTAGGAAGTAATCCTTATTCACTCATTCATAAATGTTTTCTTGGGTGCCTACTATGAGTCAGCAATATGCTGGGTGCTTAGATTACAAACTAAATTAAGAGAAGTTAGAAATAAAGAGTTTGGGTTGGGGTAAAGAAGAATGATGCACACAGAGCAATGGAGAGCTTCATTAGATATTGTGGCAACATCAAGGAAGGACACCCAAATTGACCTGGGCCCCTAGCCCTTCCTAGACAAGTAATAATGACAAGCTATGTCATAGAGGATGAGGGATTGTGTGTGGATCAGGGACACTGACTTGGAAGTATGTTCAAGACAGGCTATTAGCATGATCAAATGCACAGAGGTGAGAAATGGCACAGTGCGGAGGCTGTAGCTAAAAGCATGAGACAGAGAGTGCAAAGAATGAGAGATGGAGAGATACACAAGGCTAGTCACTTAGGGCCTTGAATGTCCTTTTTAAGAGGTTCTGACATTGTTTTCTGGATGATAGGTGGCCAGTACGCAGCAATAAGATATAGTCAAACTTTGCCTTTTAAATAGATCATTCTAGCAACAATGGAATGGATGCATTTACAAGGGTCTCTGAGACCTTTTTAGGCTGGGTCCCTAATCTTTGTAGCAGCAGATGATTTAGGTCAAGAAACTGAGTCAAATAAAGAGGTTAAACTAGTGTGTCAGGACCATTATTTGAAGGGAGCTGGTACAGGTACACCCTTCTTTCGCAGCACACTTACCATGACCTCTCCTACCCATCAGGTGCTACTACTACTTCACCTCAAACCACCTCTATGATTCACTGGTTTCAGTGATGCCACTGCAAGAAATTTGAGCTTTTTAAAAACATTCCTCAGACTCTTTAAATGCATTGGTATTGCTCTGTTTAAATTTGAATCACCTGGTCAGGACGACTACGCTGTCGGAGGGCGGAGGGTTTCCTCTGGTTCTCTATCACAGAAATCAAATCCTTTGCAGCCACAGCTGGTTTTCAGGGAGAAGATGTTAAGAGTAAAAGAAGATGAGAATGTTTGATTTTTTGCTGGTTGGTTACAAATCAGATTTAGGAGCTAAAAGCGGGGTTTATGTAGAAGAGGCAAAAACCGGAGCCAATCAGTGGAATGTTATCTGGAAACATCTGCTAAAATGCGAACTAATGTCAACAAGGTATTTTTTGATTTAAGGAGGGAATTTCAAACCAGAAAGATGGGAGACATATTTTTCTTTTTTTTCGGGGGTGGGGGTTGGGAAATAGTATTTATTGTGTCTCTAATTGTATATATTTAGATGTGCGTAGTCGGCTGGCCGAGTTCATGTGGTTTGTACGGCAAATACATCCGCGGGGTCCGCTCTCCGCGGGGCAGGGGGCAGGGGGGAGGGGGCGGGGGAAGCGGCCACACCTACAGTTCAGTAAGGGGCCCTTGGCTGCCTTTTTCACAGCGCTTTTGTCCTCCATCTCCTGTTGACCTTCCTCATGGTTCTTTTGAGCCAGGTTGGCCTTCTGCTAATGGCTCTCCGTCCCCAGCCCCTCCCAATTGTCATCACCCCACGAGTCTGGTCTCTGCTCAATATTCTAGAGAACACTGCTCACAACCATGTTACACATGCACACAAACATAAATAAGCATAAAATTTGTAAACAGTGAAAGTCCTAGCTAGAGAAGAAAGGGGCTAAGGATTTTGTGTCCCGAGGGAAAATAAAATAAAAGAATTAGGATGAAGTGATTCGATAATGGACATCGTTAATGTTGCACTGATACAGAAAATGAGACTCATTTATCAAAAACACATAGAGAAGGCATTTTAGCATGTGGTCAGGAAGCTTTCATGAGTATGATATCAAAGTTTGATCAATGCTAAACATTTATTTTTTCAGCCACTCAGTATGCATTAGTTTCCAGTGATGTTTGTGATATATAACAATGCAGAGTGGTTTGCAATAAGAGACATAGCTTAATGATCTCAGGATTAATGATCTCAGGATTCTGTAAGAACTTTACCTCCTGGTTTTAATAGAAAAGTCAGGACATAAAATGCATATATAAAATTAAGTATACAATCCTGGAATAGTGACAAAGTGAATTATGTGATATTCTTGACTATTTTATCCATTATTAATATTCAATAATACTACAGGCATCATTGTGGCAGTGATTTGATTATACCAAACTGATTTTTTCCAGAGTGTCATTCATCTGATACACAATATTGAAAAAGATGTTACAACATCACATACACACACAAACACACAAACACATATGTGTTTATATACATATATACACATACACATATACATACATACCCAATACATATATACATGCTCAATATATATACATTTATACATACTTAAATGTGTGTGTATACACATATATACATCTACATACTCAAGATATTGGCAGTTTTTTTTCAAATAGCAGGTATTTTCAAATAAGGATAGTCTGTAAACAACAAATTTTTAAAAAGGAAGATTTAACTGGTGGCTTTCTAATAGAATGAAGAGGAAACAAAGGTGCATTCAAACTACTGGATTATCCCTCATGAAATGGGAACATTGATGTTATTCATATACAGCAATAGCTATACTTCCAGCAAGTTTAGGAGAAGCATATTAGAAAGCCGTGACGTATTTATTAATAAATAAAACTGTTAAATAGTATGCATCTGCAGACCTAGAATGATTTCATTATGTTGACTAGTAACTTCTACAAAAGCAAAGTTAATATTTCTTTCTGGGTATGTGGAGACAACTGATTCAAATAAATAATTTGAAATTTCAGAAACAGTGGCTGATGGAGATCCTGCCTCTGATTTTATTGTGGGTTTATATTGGTATTGCTTTCTTTTTATTGACATTTTAGAAGATACTCATTTCCATTTAAATGTAATAATATTTTAAAAATACAGGTCTTGGTATCCACTGAAGATTAAAAAAAAGAGAGGAAGGAGGGAGGGAAGAAGGAAAAGAAGAAAGAGGAGAGAGAATGAGAAAAGAGAGAGTAAGAAATTGAAAGTAAAAGACAAAAGGAAGAGATAGAAAAAATAAAATATGAAAATGACATTTTCCAATAAATAACATTTAATGGCAATGCACATGTTTTCATGTAAGAACTGTATAACAGAAAAAAATACTGTGAGCTTAAGTACAATCTCAAGATTGTCAGGAGAACTGATTAATTTTGCTCTCATTCCCATTTTCTCAACAATCTTTGTCTTCAGAGTGGATAAATGCAGTGTCACTCTGGGTTCACTTGGCAATCTTAAAATTGTCACAAGAATGGATTGGGTGCTGTTTTCTCTTCTTGTTACAATCTTTGTCATGAGCTCTCACAGACCTTTTAATGCTTGATATGCTCTCATTCTCATTACATATTCTCATTCCCATAACAAAGATTATAATGAAAGAAGAAAATGTCATAAAATTAATCCATTCTCATAACAGTCTGTAACGAGGGCAGAAAATTGAGCAAAATTAATCCATTCTCATAACAATCTGAAGATTGTAATGAGAACAGAAAATGGCATGAAATTTATCCTTCTTGTGACAATCTTTAAATTGTAACAGGGCAGAAATGGGATACAAGATTAACAAGCCCTCAGGACAAAGGCTCTAACTAGAACTGAAAATCATGCAAAATTAATTTGTGTTGTGTGTGTGTGTGTGTGTGTGTGTGTGTGTGTGTGTGTATGTTTGACAAAGGCCTGAAAGCCTGATATTATAATGCCTGATTCCATTGGGATGTCATATTAAAATCAGTAACTATTTTAATGTGCCTTAAAATACTAGAGCCTGACACCTTTGCTAAGATGGTGAATTAAAACAAATATGGATGTTCACTCTTTAAGCAGACCCTTGAGGGCAAAACTGTTTTAGTATGTAGAATGCTAAAGAAAGTGGAACTTGTTATTGAATTCATGAATTCATGAATAACCTATTTGTTATCCAGTAACTTTAATTTTAAAATATTTTTAAAAAAAAATGAATAGCATGGTATGTTTAGCCTGATATAGAGCAACAGTTGTGTGATTACGAATCTTAACACATTTGTATATACAACTGACCCATGTATTTGTCTGTGTGTAAACTACAGTTTACCTTATTGTGACTCATTTCCACTAGCAAACATAAGAGGTCTAATATCCAGGTTTTTGGTTTACACTAACTTTTTAAATAATTTACCTAATGTATAATTTCTTCACTTTAGTCACTTAATGAATTGAATTTATAATTGCCTTTCAAAATGTTTTAGTTTTAAATATTCTCAGTTCCTAAAAGGAAACTAAGGTCAGACAGTACTTGCATAGAGCTGCAAATCTATTCAAGCAGAACATGAACAGCTTTTTATTTGCCTTAATAACTGAAGTATAAACAATGTAGTGAATTAATGTGCTAATTATTCTTATGAAGGCACACATATTTGTGCATAGAATGGGCTTTTAAAATACTTGTTTAGCACTTTTGATAAAACAGCCATTATAAATGGATTTATGAATTTATGCATACTTTATAACAACTATAAACTTTTTTCCATAAGTACAGGGCTTATTACAAACAAGCGACAATTTCAATAGCTTAAACAACAGCCCGTCATTTTAAAGATATATACTAGGAGCTAATAATAAATGACAGTAGTATTAAATACTTTTTAAAGTTTTATTTTTATGATATCAAAATGAAAAGCCACATTTATATTGTTGTTTTCCCTCTTTAAGGCTCGTATCTCTGAAGACACTTCAGAAAATTGTATGTCAGTGAGATTGCGATAAATTATTGGGACACAAATCTATTTTGTGGTATTTTCCTGAACCTTTAAAAGGAAATATCTATTTGAAAAACCTCAATGTTACATATAATTATATCACTAGTTGAGACTACAGTATTGAACATCAACTGTCTTAAACATAAAAGATAGTATTTCAATACATTGGAGGTACAGTTAGCATGTTTAAAAATAGACCCATTTTTAGTTGTAGCTATTAGGTTTTTCATATCTGGAGACTAGATTTGAATGACTTGTTAAGCTCTATCTTCTGTTTCTTTTGACAAGAATATGTAGCTGTAACTACAATTAAGAGTGCTTTTTTTGATAAAAATATCATTAAAGTCTTGGTCAAAATAAGTAAATCTGGACATGGTCATTGCTCCATATTTTGAGAAACATGCCAGGCCTGGGCTTAAATTGCCACCCATTTTTCTACATCCAGAGGGAAGATAAATATAGTGATTCATAGCACCTGTGAAACCTTCAGAAAGTAAACCTTTGCTTCATGGAAAAATGAGAAATTTGGGAGGTTGCACTTTTCATCATCAACAAAAGCTATTTTTGTAGACCAAAGAAGAAATGAAAAACTTTTCATTTATTTAGCTGTTCCTGGAAAGGTTGTAAAAGGTCCTATCATGAAAGACGAAAAGGAAGAGCTGTTCATAGAAAGCTTTTAAAGAACAAACATCATAAGCACAGATTCATATGGTAGGTGGAATATTGTAGGAAGGTGCAGGGGGCAAAAGCACCAACATATGTTCCCAGAAAGAGGAGCCTCTTCTCTGTACTTTTCCCATTGTTCCCACCTTTTATATACTTAGCTATAGGTATGTTCCAATTTAATGCACTATTCTGCGTGGAAATACAAGTTTTCCAAAAAATATAAATGAGTGTAAGTTATCTTAAAAATCAGTTTTACTGAATAGTACACCATGGGGCAGCTTTAAAAAGTATGCTCCTATAATTAGTGTGATATGTGCCATTATCAAAATGTGGTCATTTTTCAAGGCAAGCTCCTCCTAATTTTACTGCTAAGGTACTCCAAAGTCTTTTTATCTGAATTTATTGATAGAAGAACCAAATATCTATACCTCTTATTAGGAAATAAAAATAGCCATTTCTGAAATAGGCAAAATGGAAGATTTTTGTTATAGCATAATTATTAAGTTGTACATGAGAGGAATGGAGAAAAGGTAATATTCAAAGGAAAAATAAAATAGTATTCAGTATTCAGTTAGTGGACAGAAGTTTTCTTAAAATAAAGACACTTAGTCTTGTAATGTAGCTGTGTTTCCTTAGTAAGGAATATCCCTCCAAACTTCGTCAGTCTTCGAGTGTAGATATGATTCGAGGTAAAGATGAGGTTGTTAACTAGATGGTAGTGAGAACTTTCCATCCAATTTCTCAAGGACCTCTTACCCTTGAAGTTGCTCCAGTTTCTTCTACATATGTCTCTTCCTATACGTAAGGAACCATTGCTCCATCCCAAGAAGATCCTGCTCGGTGGGTACGTCCCCTCACATCATTGCAAATGGAAGGGGTCATTGTCTCCAGCTCTAGATACTCCTTGGAAACCATGGGTGTTAACTCTCTACTGTGGTAGCTGTGTTCCCTGAGAAACAGTCTCTTTCTCTAGTCTAGAACTATGGGTAGGTTTGTCCATCTGCCTTATTTTTTAACTTATTAAATATTTAACTTCTTGGTGATGATTCCCTGTCTGTAATTGTTTGCATGAATAACAGGGATGTTTCTCAGGGACCTAGTCTGCTAAGGCTAGGGCTCTAAGACAAAAAACTGTTTTCTCATTCTTATGTTATTTTCTCATTTCTTTATGTTTTCCACACCATTGTGCCTATCAAGGTTACTTGACAGTAATGGCAGAAGTTCCCATTGAGTTCCTAAATTTTTCTGTTTATCAACCACTTTTCTCAAATTATATTTAAGTTTTACACTCCTCTGAGAGTTTTCAAACTGGGATATATAAACTTTATTATTTCTATATTAAATCCCTAAATGAGAACTAAATGCTGAATATGAATAAAAATTCATTGACAAGATATAGTTGTACACTACCCCAGATAAAACTCAATATGTTCAGCTAGTAAAATGATCACTGTGTATTTCTTTAGCAATACTAAAATCATAAAGTAATTCTGCTGTGTCTTAAGTAGTATAGGTAATTTCCCCAGGATTTCACTGATGATGTGCAGCATTGCACTTTACTTCATTTTAATGAGAATGAGACAGGTGACACACTGAGTCCAGCATCGTGAGTGGAGAGAAAGTGCTTTGTTTAGACATAGTAGAAAAATACTACTTTATATGTAGGCATTTATTTAGGCTTTATTTGAGACATTTTAACAATTATACCCTGTCACTTCTGACAGCTGTTTCTTAAAAGCAAAGCCTGTCTTGAAAACTAGTCCTGAGTCCTAATAGCTCTGACACTTCGGATAATGCCTTATAAGAGAGAAGAAAATAAGCATGAGCACTAAAACTGGAGTTAGGGAGGGAAAAGTCTCAGTAGGGTGGAGGTGAGTCACACTTTAAAAAAAAATCAAGAGGGATCAGTTTTATTTCAGTTTCCAGATGTTTTCAGGTTCTATTATAAAGCCAAAGGTGTAAAAAAGTGCTTCTGTTTTCTTTGTCTCCTTTTTTTCTTATTAGTAGAATAGAAATTGATTTTGGTAATTTAAGGTAATTGGACTGATTAACATTTTAAAATATATTTCTACTAATTGTCAATAAAACTTTTCTTTTTAGAACTGTGTTGAACATTATGACAGAATCTTTTTCTAGAACTTTGTTTAAAGTCTATTAGTTGACAAATTAATAAAATATTTATTAATAAAACAAATACATAGTTCATAGAAGGGAACAATAATACAATCTGCTCATTTATTTGCTTTTAAATATAAATACCTTTGGGATAATAAAAGGAATTATTTTTTCCATTTAATGATGACTTCTCTTCAGTCGGTAAGTAATTTTCTCTGTCTTCCAGGTACAGTGAAGGTCCAGTCTATTTCAGAGTCAGCTCCACCAGTGAAATAGAATGAAGGAGAGGGGAAAGCAGTGAGTTTAAGTTTGTGACAACTTGTGCCTAGAGAGTGTAAATCTATGATCTGTTGTAAGTGGTGGTGGGGGGGCGCTTAGACATTCCACGTTAGACATAAAATAATTAAAATATTTAGGTGGGCATGAATTACTTGAAGTGCAGTTTGTTGTTTTCTATCTTGATTTGTACAGTTTGGGAACTGTACAAAGAGGAGGATATCAAACCATGACTAACGTTGGCAGTTTATTCAGCTGATCTCGTTTATTTTTGATGCATACCTGAAAGGTTTCCAAAGCTGCATATTTTCAGTGTTATTTTTATTACTGTTTCCTTCTGATTGTTCAGGTCCTTTTCCTCCCAAAATTGACATTCTATAGCAGAGGAACCGTTGTTGGATTACCTCTTCATTTCCTCAGAAGTCCTTCTTACCCCAAAGCTGCCACTCTGCTGTATCCTTACAGGAAAGCTAGAAGTGGTGATGAAGACTATATCCAGAATTTGGTCACCGTGTGGAGGCAGTATCCCTCTGTTTTGTTTCTGAACAGAGACATTTTATTGAAACATTATAAAGTGTGTTTTAAGAATATTCATAAAGTGTAAATGTTATTAAAACAATGCTAAAGCACTTTGATATTAATGTATTAAATGTGAAACTGATAATGAATTACATAATTTATTACATTTAATATTTATGGAAAAGGATCTTGGGGTATGCACTTCAAAATCCACTATATACTGTATTTTTTTTTTTTAATATTTATTTATTTATTTATGGCTGTGTTGGGTCTTCGTTTCTGTGCGAGGGCTTTCTCTAATTGTGGCAAGTGGGGACCACTCTTCATCGCAGTGCGCGGGCCTCTCACTTTCGCGGCCTCTCTCGTTGCAGAGCACAGGCTCCAGACACGCAGGCTCAGTAGTTGTGGCTCACGGGCCCAGCCGCTCCGCAGCATGTGGGATCTTCCTGGACCAGGGCTCGAACCCGTGTCCCCTGCATTGGCAGGCAGATTCTCAACCACTGCGCCACCAGGGAAGCCCCTATACTGTATTTTTATCTTCTACTGATACTTTAATATTTCTTCAGTTTGAAGATTGTTGATCATTTCTAAAGAAAATAGAGCCTCACTAATAGACTTACATTTTAATGTTTAACTCATGTCCTTATGAACTGAGAATCAATGAAAGAATTAGAGAAAAAATTTTATTTGTGATTGCCTAAATTAATCATGTGAACTAGTTAATTTATACTGATTATAAGCAGAAAAAATCATAATGTTTAACTGTAAAATATCTCATTTGTTGTTTTATTCCCATCAATCAAGAAAACATATCTTTAAGATGGAAATATTATTTTAGCTTTTCCTTGTAAAGCCTTCTCTATTGATATAGATGTTCCTATTTAACCTTCATGTTGTAATTTGCACCAACATATTTTCTTATTAAAAATAAGTTTAAAATTATGCAAATAATATATTTAAATTTTTAAATTAAACAATTGTATGATCAGGCCACTCAAGATGGCCATTCTTTTGCTCTCTGTGCATCCCTTGCAGGACCAGTGCCTGCTTCACCTACACACTACTCACCTGACTGACCTTCCTACGTATTTGCCTCAGGCCCAGCTAGTGATTGTTCTTATGAAAGGGGCCGGCTGTGAAGGGCATACCCCTCCGCTGGTTTCCCTGGTAACTAATGAGCCCACCTGACTTCAATTCCCCTATAACTGGTAATCTCCCATTCCCCCCAGGAGCAAAGGCTGCCACCATGGCCTGACTGCCTTCTGCTGCACACGGTGGGGTGTCGCTCCAGGACCTGGCTTCAAACGTGTAAGCTCCTGCATTCATTAAACCATTGATGGCTCTGTTGCTACTCTGGGCTCTGTCTTCAGTCTTGAAGCTGGGCAAGTGCAGGCCTGCGGGGTGCAGCCCAACATCAATGTATGCACATATAGAGTCAAAATTATTGTTTGAGGTTTCATTGAAACTTTTCACTCATGTACACACACCTGCATACCTATGGATTTATATTATATCTATTTTTCTTGATTTTTTTCATTTAGTATGTCCTACAGACAAAAATAAGGCTTGAATATGATAAAAATACATGGAAAATTTCTTTGAGTTTTTTTAAATGGAATACTATTCTAGTTATTGTTACTAGAAAATTGACTAGAAAATTGAAACTAAAAATTGACTTCAAAACTTAAGGGCTTAAAGCAACAACAGTCATTTTATTATTTCTCACAGTATCTGTGGGTCAGGAATTTGGGAATGCACTAGCAGCCTAGCCTGGCTACAGGTTTCCCTTGAAATTGCAGTCAGATGGTGAGTAAAGCTGGAATAGCAGGTGACTGGAGAAGCTAGGGGCTTTGCTAGACACCTCTTTTTTATGTATTTTCCTTGTTTGGTTTTAGTATCAGCCTTATGCTGGTTACATAGAATGAGTTAGAAAGTGTTGCTTGGTTTTCTAATCTATGGAAGATTGGGGGGAATATTTGATATTATTTCCTCCTTAAATAGTTCAAAGAATGAATCAAGTGGAGCCATCTGACCCAGTGCTTTTCTTTTTTTAACACGGATTTTATATGAGTTAAATTTCACTTACAGATGTAGGATTATTCAGATTTTATATTCATTTTGTATCAGTATTGGTAAATTGAATTTGTAAGAAATTTGTCTGTTTCATTAAAAATTCTAAGTTATTGGTAAAATGGTGTATATAATAGCCTGTTATTATATTTTTGGTATTTACAATAAATATTGTGGTGTCCCTATTTTCATTCTTGATGCTGCTAATTTGTATATTTGCATATATTCTTGATCTCTTCTGTTAGGTGTTTATTGATATTTTATTATTCTTTTCAAAGATCCACCATTTGGCTCTACTGATTTTGTCTATTATATGTCTATTTTTGTTCTTTGATATTTCCTCATTTTTAAAAATTATTCTTTCCTCTTTTATACTTTAGCTTTAATTTTCTGTTCTTTTGCTAACTGCTTGAGTTGGAAGGTTAGATAATTTATCTTTAAACATTCTTCTTTTATAATACATGCTTTTAAAGCTATAAAAGTCCATATGAACACTGCTCTAGGTACATTACACAAGTTTTGATATGTTGAATTTTCATTATCTTTTAGCTCAAAGTATTTCTTAATAAAATCTATTGCTTTCTTTTTTTGGTTCCTTAAAAGTAGTTTCCTTAGTTTCCAAACACCTGCTGAAAGATACAGTAGTTATTCTACTAGTGGGTTCTTCATTATACAATTTTTTTTTTTAACTGCTGATAGTTTCTTTGTGGCTTAAATTAAGATCTACTTTGGTATATGTTCTATATGTACTTCAAAAGAAAGTTTTCTTCTACAAATGTAGGTGAAATGTTTTATAAGGGTCTATCAGAGTAAGTTAGTGAATTATATTGTTCAAATCTTTTTTACTGATAATTTTTATTCGCATCATCTCTGGTACTGAGAGATATGTGTTTGTTAAAATCTACAGTCAGGATTATTGATTTCTTTCTCTCTAAATCCTGTTTTCTTTATGTGTTTTGAAACTGTATGTCCTGGTGCATATCAAAATTGTATTTTTATGTCTTCATGTTGAATTAAGCCATTTATCACTATGAAATAAATATTTTCTCTATATCCCATGAACTTCTGGCCTTAAGGATTATTTTATCTGATATTGATATTTGCAACAGCTACCTTTGTTTCCACAGTGTACACGTGGTAAATATTTTTTCATCCATTTGCTTTCAAGTAAATTGTGCCCTCCTTTAGAGTGGTGTGTGTGTGTGTGTGTGTGTGTGTGTGTTGGATTATATAATATATATAGTATTACATATCAATATATAATACATATTATAATTATACATCATATTATAATATTACATATATAATAAAATTTATACAATCTGAATATGTCAATCCTTTTTTTTCTTTTATTTAATCATATTTTAAATCAATATTTTATTAACTTTTAGCTTTTGGTTGTACCTACTTTTATTGTTTTATTAATTGTTACTCTAGAGATTATAATCATTTTTTCATTTATTAAAACTGCATTAAACCAATGCATGAGCCACTTTCTAAATGATGCCGCAGATAGATTTACCCTTCATGTGTCATTTGTTCTATTGTTATCTTATGTTTTACTTTTATATATGCTATAAATTTTATAGTAAATTCTTATCATTATTTTAATGTCAATATTCATTGTATTTATCTTCAATAACAAAAAAACAAACAATCCAATTGAAAAATGGGTAGAAACCTAAATAGACATTTCTCCAAAGAAGACATACAGATGGGCAACAGGCTTATGAAAAGATGCTCATCATCTCTAATTATTAGAGGAATGCAAATCAGAACAACAATGATGAACCACCTCACACCAGTCAGAATGGCCATCCTTAAAAAGTCTACGAGTAAATGCTGGGTAGGGTGTGGAGAAAAGGGAACCCTCTTACACTGCTGGTGGGATTGTAAATTGGTGCATCCACTATGGAAAACAGTATGGAGGTTCCTCAAAAAACTAAAAATAGAGTTGCCATATGAACCAGCAATCTTACTCCTGGACATATACCCAGACAAAACTATAATTCTAAAAGATACATGCAACCCTATGTTCATAGCAGCACTATTTACAATAGCCAAGGCATGGAAAAACCTAACTGTCCATGGACAGATGAATGGATAAAGAAGATGCGGCATATATATACAATGGAATATTACTCAGCCATTAAAAAGGATGAAATAATGCCATTTGCAGCAACATGGATGGACCTAGAGATGATCACACTAAGCAAAGTAAGTCAGAAAGCGAAAGACAAATACCATATGATATCACATATGTGGAATCTAAAATATGACACAAATTAACATATCTACAAAACAAAAACAGACTCACAAATATCGAGAAAAGACTTGTGGTTGACCAAGGGGAGTAGGAGTGGGGGAGGGAAGGATTGGGAGTTTGGGATTAGCAGATGCAAGCTAGTATATATAGGATGGAAAAACAACACGGTCATATTGTACAGCACAGGGAACTATATTCATATCCTGTGATAAACCATAATGGGAAAGAATATGAAAAATATATATATGTATAACTGAGTCACTTTGCTGTACAGCAGAAATTAAACACAACATTGTACATCAACTGTACTTCAATAAAAATTTTAAAATATTCATTGTATTTATCATTTTGAAAATTTTTGGTCTTTCTTGCAGTTTTATGGTTTCATCTGGATGCTTTACCTTCAGCATAAATAACTACTGTATTTCTCGTAGCTCAGATCTGCTGGAGACAAATTATTTCAGCTTTTCTTTTTCTTTATTTATAAAAACTATTTTGCCTTTGTTTTTGAATAATATTTTATTGACACTTATATCTTTCAACACCTTAAACCTGTAATTCTGTTGTATTCTGCCTTCTATAGTTTCTGATGAGAAGCCGGCTTCAATGGTATTTTTAAAAGTAATTTGTCTTTTTATTCCTTCAACTGTTTTTACATATTTTCTATCTGAATTTGTGTTTAGCAATTTTACTATAGTGCACTTATCTGTGATTTTTTTATAGTTATCCAGCTTCATGTTCACTGAACTGCTTGAACCTATGGTTTTGTATCTTTCAACAGATTTAGAAAATTTTTAGTCCTTTTTCATAAATATTACTTTTTTAATATTCTCCTCTTGTCCCTTCTTGTATTATTTTATATATATATTACATATATTTCAAATATTTTGAGCTGCTTCACATGTATCGTCTGTTCTTCCTCTTTTTCCATTTTTTTCTCTAAGCTTCAGTTTGGATATTTTCTACTGATTTCTTTTTTAAATCACTACTCCTATCTTCTGTTGGTTACAGGCTTCTATTGAACACATCCATCAAGTCTTTAGGTATTGTATGTTGCATTTATAGAATGTAACTTAGATTCTTATTTTTATTGATTCCAAATATATTTTGAAATTATTTCTCTTTCCATCCATTTTGTCCATATTTTATTACATTTTATTTAATGTATTAACCACAGTATTTAGAAATCTTTGCCTGATACATCCAATATATGAATCATCTCCGGTTCTGCTGCTATTGACTAATAAGCTTTGGAAATGTTGGCCACACTTCTAAGTTTATCTTCTCTCATAGATTGTGGCCCTAAATTGGTTGTTTCTCAACGTCTACCAAGAGTTCCTTTATATATTTAGTCAGTTTTAAAAATAGTGTTTTTTTTTTTTTAAGTTGCTTTATATTGAGGGAATGAGCCTGATACCAGCTTTTAGATCATGACTGGAGCTGCCAGTTGTGTTGGTGAAAGGATTTTCTTCTTCATTCATGTGGAAAGGGCAGGATTACCCCTTTTACCCAGGATCAAGATCACAATCTCTTGAAGATATCTGTTGGTTCAGATGCTTCATTCCCTGTCAACCTGCAATAGGTTCAGTTTTCTCCTCACAGAGTCAGACTTTGTCCTAACAGTTTAAACTTTAATTCTCCCGTGGGAATTACAAGAAGTTCTGCCAAATGTTTTTCGCTGGCTCTGTACCTGCATGTTCTCTTGTGAGCAAAATACTTCAGAATCATGTGACGCATCATAATCCCTTCTTCACACTGTATTAGAGTAATCCACTTCTTCATTGATTTGTTGTTTTAGGTGGCCTTTTTTTTTAGATTTAAATAATTATGATTCAAACATACCGTAAGTATGAATACATCAACTGTGAATTTTAGAATAGATGATAGAATAAAATCAAACATTCTGTTCAGCTCCTGTATTTTGCAATATTGCTACACAGTAGGTTAATCTACCAATATACAAGAATCAACATTAGAGACTATTTGTGTCATTTCTGATGTACAAAGATCCTATTGTACATTACCTGTTCATCTGACATGGAGGTGTACTTTCATTTATTTGTATGTTTTTAATTGTTAATACAAAATAATTGAGTGTCTACTCTGAAAATTCTATGGAGATCTAGGCCTGAAATCTCTGAGTCTCATGAACCTTAAGTTAGAGCCTTCAGAATCTCTGAGAGGCATACAAGCCATGGAAATTGGAACTTGAAAACTAAATACTTAATAGAAAGTATGCCAGTAAGAGATCAAATAAACACAAAACGTTCTATTCCAATTCACAATTTTAGAGCTCCACGGAACAGTTTTCTAAACTTACGTTTAAGTTAGTAAGCCAACACTGCAGCTATTGCTTTTAGACATGAGAGAATTGTCTTCTGGTTTATTCACTTATTGGTAATTACATAACACAGTCTTAAAAACTGTTATTTTTTCTTTTCTATGCCTGAACTTCAGGGACATTATTTAATAAGATTTTACATTTGAATTGATTTCCAAGAGGGAAATACACATAATATAATAATGCTTATTCTAAAATTGTGTATTTTTGCAAAGAATAATTGTAAACATTATTAAAAAGGGAAATTACCATATCTCATGCCTAGTCCTCAAAGTCCTCCTGCAAGAAATATTTACATTATTTTAAGCCATTTTGCAGTGCCTGGAAATAATACAAAGTCTAGTAAGAATCACTAAAATAGTGTAATAGAGATATCTTACCTCAATTTATAAATTTTGGTGACTGATTAAATTCCCTGAGCGCTGGTTTATAAACAGAATACTAATTAGAAGTATATAGATTTTAAAATGTAGAACTCCAAGTCAGGTAAACTTATCTTTTTTGGGAGCAGGCTGACCAAAGAAAGATAGATATTGCTCCAGGCTTCATATGAAACTTAATATTTATAAGTAAAATATAATACCTAATTTCCCTATGTGCAAACACTTTCAATATTATTGGCATCCCTAAGTGCTGGCATACTGCTATTAAAGTGTTGCTTTTGTTTTGTTTTTCTGTAATCCAGTTGTTCTTAAACATGAAAATATATGAGTGACATAAGGTTTTTGTTCAAAAGTCTGTGTCCTTTGTCTTCAATCTCAGAGATTCCAAATACCAGTCTAGAGTGGGGCTCAGGAGCATACATTATAATAATGGAAATCTGATCCAAGTTGTCCAAGGATAACATTCGATAAATAGTACTTTAAGCACTCCAGTAGTACTCTGTGACATTGGGGTTGTTGTTTAATAATTGTGAGACTCAATTCCCATGTTTTAGTAGATGGAATAATTGATCTAGCACATCTTTTAGGTAGACTTTTAGATATAAGGTAATGATGGCAATATTATCTTATTTTTATGTTTAATGTCAATCAGGAATCATAGTACCAGGATGAAATACTGATAAGCTTACTTGTGCATAATACTTTATACATTTATGATGTTTTATAAATTTTTTATTAATTGTTGCACATGCACACACACACACTCACAGACCAAAACCAAACAAACTAAAAAACATTGTGCACATGAGAACATTGAGGCTAAGGAAGAATAAGTAACTTAAATTGAGAGTACAAATGGACTGAAGTCCGTTGATTCTGGGTTCAGTGCTCTTCTGAATACACTGCAATGCATCCCTATAATCATAGCTGATTAAATCACCAGAGAAAGAGGTGACTCACCTATTCAGCTATTTACTTATTTAGTGCTAACTATGAAACAGGCAATATGCCAAATACTAGATTACAACAGTTAATGAAGCAAACAAAATTCCTTTCCCTTATGAAGCTTACATTCTACAGTGGAGAGAAAAGAATGCACAGAGAGTGTGGGCCATGTGTAAGTTGGTGAGTCCAGGAGGTAGAAATATGCCTAGCACATATTAGAAAAATCAAGGAAGTCAATATGATTGTGAATAAGGAGAAAGGAGCAGAACAGAAGGAAGTAAGGTCAAAAATCTTACCATAGCTTTGTGGACCATCAGGGGGACTTTGTCTTTTAACATGAGTGAGATAGAAAGTCATTAAAGTTTTCTGATCAGAGAAGTATTATGATCCAACTTATGTTGTACCAGGCTAATTTTGGTAGCTTTTTTGAGATTAGTATGAAAAGTCTAAGTGCATGAGCAGGAGAAAAAATAGAAAGTTATCGAAATAAGAGATGTAAGTGACATGAGCCAACTTGGTACTTGTGAAGGTAGAAAGAAGATATCAGATTCACTATTAGGGAGCTAGAAAAAATAATTTTTGCCAAAAGATTGGATATTGGGTTTGAGAGAAAGAGAGAAGTCAGGGAAGACTCCAAGGTCTTTCTCCTGTATATTTAGAACAGTGGATTGACAGTTTAGGGAGATAAGGACAACCATGGAGATACGTCTTCTTAGAGGAAGACCATGAGTTCAATTTGGACTTTTTAAGTTTGAGATGCTTAATAGACATTCAACTCTATATCCTAACTAGGGAGATGAATTCAAGGAGAAGATTCAGGGAAAGATTCAGATTGAAATAATAAATTTGGGAGTCCTCAGCATGTACTCAATGAAATTGCATTCATGAGACTGGATAAGGTCACCAATGGAGTAGATACACAAAAGAAGAGATCCCAGGACAGAAGTTGAGGAGAACCTTAGAGGAATCTAAAAGGGAGATTGATAAGTATCTAGTAATGTAGAAGTAAAACAGATAAGTGTTTTTATCCTGGATGCCAAATGAAGAAAATGCTTTGAGGAAGAGAACATGTTCAGCTCTGTCGAATGCTTCATATAGTGGCTATAATTTACCATTTGATTACCAATGTGAAAATGTGCAGTGACCTTGGTAAGAACAGTTTCCACAGTGTGAATAAGGTATGGTATAGAAAGTCTGATTGAAGTAGCTTCAAGAAAGAATGGGAGAATTTTAGACAGCGGATTTAACAAACTTTTTAAAAAGTTTAGTTTTAAATGGAAGAATAGAAAACAGGCAGTGAATTAAGAGAAAAGTAATGTTCAGAAAGGGTTTATTTAAGATGGAAGCAATGGAAGTTTAGTTGTATGCGGGTGGAAAAGAACCAACAGAGAGAGAAAAAAAATGTGTGATAAAAGAATCAAGAGGAGAGAATTGCTAGATTATTTTCCTGAGAAGGATGGGGCCTAGTGCCCGGAGGAAGGGAATGGCTTTACTTAGAAGAACAGACAGTTTATTCCTGGTAACAAGGGGAAGGGGAAAGTATATGGCCTTAGATGCAAGTGTTACTGGCCCTCCTGAGTCTGTCCACAGTAAGGGTCCTTCTGCTGGTGTCCTTAGAGCCAACAGAAGCAAAGGAAAAATTTATTCTTTGATCAAAGGACAGGGAGGCCCTGCTCAGGCTCTAGAGCACGTGCTCTCCCAGAAAGGCTGCAGGTGGGGCTGCTCTATGGGGTTCTTGTCTGCAGGGCGGGGAAGGGGCGGAGATCTTGGCGCAGCTGCTCAGCTCACCGCTGGAGATTGAAGCCCCAGGTGCAGCACGTCTGCACGCGGCCCCGCCCCTCGGAGCTGAGGCTTCCGCGCAGCCATTTTGCACCAGGAGCTTTGGTCAGAAGTCACGGGTGAGAAGTCTCTGCGCGTGGCGTCCTACGAGCAAGTGTAACCAGACCAAGCACGGAGGAAAAGGAAAAAAGGTTAGACTTTATTTTATTACCCAGATTCGATTTTTATTTCCTGGGAATTGTTAATGAGCTTTGCATGTGACACAAATAAGGTATGGAAGCAATTCCGTTCTGGAAGCTTGTGGGATTTCTCTTCTGGTTTTCTCTGTGATTTATGCAGCAAGGCTTTAAGGTGACTGTGAGGATGAGGGAGGAGGTGCTGGAGGTGTGGACTGAGGAGAAGTTAGGAGTGTGGGACTGTGAATGGATTATTTAAAAAGGAGTCTGATTACTCTGGATCTCTAGGCGCTTTGATTTGGAGCAGGAATTTAAACTGAAACCCATCAGCAACGTTAAGCTAAGTTGTAGCTCATCTTCTGTAGGCATTGGTTCACATCTTAGTTTCATTCTCTAGGTCTTTACTATATTTGTATGAGTCTTTCTCATGCATATGTCAGGTGTTAGTCTGAGGTTCGTGGGAGCGGTTCAGACAAGGATTCAGAGCACAGCTTTTGCTACCTTGTTTTCGGTCTTTCCTGGGCATGTGTGGTTAAGGCCTGAAGGTTCATATGCAGAATTAGGGGAATGGTTTTCTGGGTTAAGTCCCCTCTGTGACTGTGTATGTTCTACAGCCCACAGGGCCCCCATCACCCCTGTGTCCAGACAGATGGGGTTTCTATCAATGTTTCATCTGCCTTAGCTTCTTTTTTCACGATAGTCCGTGACTAGGACTCCACTCAAGGCAAAGCCACAAGAAGGAAAAAAATAAAATAAAAATAAAATAAAATAGGAATTTCTGCCCCCCTGTGCTTCACTCCTCCAGCATTTAATTTTCCTCCACAGGTCTTATTTACTTTTCAGAGTCCTTATCAGTAATTTTGGTTTGTAGTTTTGTATTTTATCCACAGTTTTACTTTTAATCAGCATGAGTTATGGACTGTAGTGAGTTATGGGCAGTATAACCAAGAACCTAGACTCTCCCAGCCTTGTTTTTTGGATAGAAGTAATATAAAATTTGGTAAACTCTGTCATAGCTAGGTTTTCTATGATGTGAACTGGTTTGAGGGAAAAAAATGTATACAGAATCAAAGGTAAATAGAGCAGAGATGCAGAGAAGTAGCCGGATGGACAAAGAGGATAATTCTTGAATTTCTTGTCGACCTAAATTAATAGATATATTCTTTTCTAAGGGACAGTAATATTTCTGCCCTTCAGTTTCATGAAGATTTCTTATATACTTACAAAATATTACTTCCTTTGTACTTAATTGTACTCAGAGTGCGTTCTCTTATTTGTACCCTGAAGACAGTTACAAATAAAGAGGTAGGCTATAAGAGACTTTAAAAATTATTTATTTTAAATTCTGGGAGATTTTAAGCCCTTTCCAAAGACAAGAAACTTTGAGACGGATTAAGTACAAATACTTGGGGACACATACTTGGGCCATGGCTCTAGGGCTTGATGCTTTATGAGAAAAGAAAAGAATCTTAGAAAACTTATTTTTACTGACTAGGTTTTTTTTTTTTTTTTTTTTTAAGGATTTTCTTTTTTTTAAATTAATTAATTAATTAATTTTTGTCTGTATTGGGTCTTCGGTTCGTGCGAGGGCTTTCTCCAGTTGCGGCAAGCGGGGGCCACTCTTCATCGCGGTGCGGGGACCGCTCTTCATCGCGGTGCGCGGGCCTTTCTCCATCGCGGCCCCTCCCGTTGCGGGGCACAGGCTCCAGACGCGCAGGCTCAGCAATTGTGGCTCACGGGCCCAGCTGCTCCGTGGCATGTGGGATCTTCCCAGACCAGGGCTCGAACCCGTGTCCCCTGCATTAGCAGGCAGATTCTCAACCACTGCGCCACCAGGGAAGCCCTGACTAGGTTTTTGTTTGTATCCTTTTTCAATCAATTTCCTGTGTTAATGGTACTGAGTCATTTTAATATGAATTTAGCATCTCACAGTTCAGTTCCTGGACCACGCAGATAGAGTAAATGTGGACCATGCAGATAGAGTAAATGTGGACCACGCAGATAGAGTGAATGTGGACCATACCCTCACACTGAACACAAGGTTGAAATTTTTCACTGCTGTGAGTGCTCTTTTTTCCACTAAAATGTTCAAAGAGACTAATCTTTAATGTTGTGTCTCTGGATTTTCCATAAGATAGGAAACTTTTCAGTGTTAAGGGCTTTATGAAGAAGGCTTGTACGTAACATATGCAGATCTAAAACATAATTTTTGTTCTCTGATAGGCATTCAACTCAAACTTTAATGCCAATTTTCAATCAAAGATTTTACTGGCCCCAAAAGTCAGCTTCACCTGAGCGCTCTGATTTTGCTTTCTCATTTCTTTTTTGACATCTGGGGGGACTTCTCTTTTTCTAGCTGAACTTTATATTTCTTTTTCTTTTTTCTAATTTATCCTTCTTTTTTCATGGTAATAGATGGAGTGTCGACTTATCAAAATCAGTTGGATTCATATGATATTTTCCTTGAATATTTTATGAAAATTGACATGTCTGGTTCCAAAATAAGCACAATGTGGAGTAACACCATCCGTAAGACAAACCTCCTGTCTTAAAAAATAAATGTGCTTCCTTTTTTGAGCTGGGGATCTTTGATAGTTCCCCAGGCTTGGCAATCTCATGCTGGGAATTAGTTCAGCTAGTAATCCATGGGAACTCTTCAGCACAGCTTCATGAAATTAAATCTTAAAATTGGTTTGCTTAAGTCCCTATGGTGCTATAAAAAGTGGGAGTTTTTGTATTTATCCTTTTGTTCTTAAAAAAAATGGAATTCAATTGCCTTGATGTTACCTGTGCAAGAAATTTCAAGTGTTGGTTAAGTTTTGATAGTGTTAATCAATTTTGAACACATCAGAATGGGTGAAAATGACAATTAAATGAAAACCATTATCTGATATTCTCAGCACCTGTATAATGAGCTGGTCTCACTCATTAACCCTACTCCTGCTTTCTGGAACATGTAGTAGATTGAGGTTCTTCAAACATTTGAAGTCAGATATCTACATTTCCCTCTCCCTTGACTTACAAGAATGTCAATGGAAACTACTTGTCAAAAACACCATTTTTACTTAACATAAAGCCATTGCAAGATTTTAGATCACCAAATCTACTGTAAAGAAACTGTAAAAATAAATGTGAATGATTAGCCCTTAAACAAGAGAGTTCAGCTACTATTGGTGATGCTTGCTAACCACCCCTTGTTAATAGTAAATCTCCCCAAGTTAGCTGCTCTGAGCAGATTGCATTTTCTGGAGAAAAGATGGAAGTTTGGAAAAGTTAAAGACAAAAGTCATATATATGGGGGAATAAAGCCAAGGCCTGATGTGGGCAGAATAGTGCAAAAGTTTGTAAAGAGCTAAGCTAAGGACAAGGCTGTGCTCACTCAGTGCATTGCAGCCTATCTTATTATTATTGAACCAAATAATTCCACATTACATTGGCAATGCTTTAATATTTATAAAGTGATTTCACATACAGCAATTGATTTATATGAGTGGGTATGTGCAACAAAGGGTAGGTCTTCTTACCTTTACTATACCAAGAGGAAGCCTTGCTGTTTCTATGCATTTTACCACTTGGCCTTCAGAACAGAAAAAGATCTGGGGAACTGAATTAGTTTCCTGATTCGCAGAATTGTTTTATGACCCCTATCAAGGGTGGAACTGAGTCCGGTGTAACCAGCCGGGGACAGCAGCAGGGAACAGGTAATAGGGATCCCCTACTTCAGAAAAAGAACCTGACTGGGAGATGGGGGACGGTGTGAGGAGGGAGAGAGAGAGAATATGAATGAATGAATGAATTACTTGGCTGGCTTTCTTGTGGCCAATAACATTTTAAAGGGAGAGGAAGAATTTCATAGCTTCTTTCCAACATAGACAGCCTGAGGCCACATTTAGGTATTCACTGAAGTATGATGTTATTAGTAAGTCCTTGGTGAATGGAAATTATTGTTGGAAGACACGGAATTCTTAAACATTCTAGGCAGGATGAAGGGTACTTCACAATGTGTATCAATTTACAGGCAAAGAAACTATTTCAGTTCTACCTTCTGGGAAGACTTCAAGGGCCCAATGCTAAAATCTATGTATTTATTCACGATGATGAACTATCCTATAAGCCGATCCTGTCCTTTTTCCATGTTCAGCGACTTCTTAGAATAACACTGTGTGGGACCGAAAAACAAAACAACGAAACCAAAAAACTCTCAACTTTCTTCTTGTGGTTCTTGCTTGTCTCCTTTGCACTGCCTCCCTCCTCTCCACCCCTCTTTCCTCCAGCTCTGGAAACTTGTAGTAGAGGAAATCTTTAGATTCTGATCTGTATCATGAGGCCTGGGTAAAGATCTACATTCTCTTTGCTTTTGCTCTAAAGTAGGTTCACCTGCATTTCAATTGGTGTTCTTCTTAATTTAGAACAGCTGATATTCTTTAGTCCTTACTCTGCTTTTACTTATTTAAAACTAGTTATTATTTCTTTACAACATAATAAAGTTGATAAAAACTCAATGTGTTCTGATGGCTAATTATAAAAATACAATTGCAATAAGCAGCTTTTTATACTTTTTATACAATTATAAGTACACAATCAAATATGAGAATATGATACACAATGGTTACTTTTTTCTGTTTTCAGTTATATATGTCACTGAGAATTTTCCAAAACAAAGCACTTGTAAGTTTAGTTTTCTAAAGACAGCCTTGCATTTCATGGTTTTGTGGTACATAATTAAACAAAAATGATTCCTGGTATGCTGTTTCCAGGATTTTACAATAGTAAACAATGATATAATGATTAAACCTGCACATGTATCTTTGCATCAGTAAAAGTATATATGGTGATAAACATTTAATGAAAAATGACTAGGTCAAAGGTCAGGTGCCTTTTAAATTAATTGCCCAGTACCCTGTCAAGCCAGAGACTTACTTTCTCACCTGGGGTGTATGCCAATGCTTATTTCTTCATGTCCTTATTGTGCGTTATAACTTTAGTAGTTGTTAATCTGATAGGGCAAATTTTATTCTAATATGGTTCTAATTTGATCTCATTAATTATGTTGAGTGTTTTTTCATGAACGTATGTTTTGTGTAAAACTTCCTATTGTGTGCTTTTATTCATTTATGTTTTTGGTAGTTGCTATTTTTCTTTTATAAATTCATATGTTTATATTTTAAATAAGTAGCTCTATTTGCTACAAATATTTGCTGCAAATATTTTATATTCTTTATATTCTTACTTTAATAGAACATTTGTGCTTTGTAGGGATTTTTGCAGGATAAAAAATCTGTTTTAATGTAGTCACATTCCAGCTTCCACTGAGGTGTCTCTAATTTAATATATTTTATAGGGTTCCGTATAAGATTTTGTTTGAAAATGGTATTTATCTTCATAAACATTAACAAAAAACAGAACTCTGGCCCCTTTTATTAATTTAGTCACACCTTAACCTGATATTAAATTTTTTCCTGTAGTATGACCACAGACTATATTTAGAGTCTCTCATTAATAGAAATGTACATCATAAATCCAAACCATATTTTCTGTTCCCTTTTCAGGGTCATTATTTCTTTTATTCTATTTCTTTCTGCTGGGAATGTCTTCCGTAGTCTTATTACTTTTATAAAATCTTATCAGATTCCCTTTTTGAAGGGCAAGAACCAACGTGGGAATTCAGCAAATATTTGTTGTTCTGAATTGTCTTTGGCTGCTATTACAGACTTATTTAGTGGATTGGAGTAGGAAAATTTGGTGTGTCTTAAGTGCATTACTGAAAGCGGTATGACTTTTGATAAAACCATCATCCTTCTGAGACTGTAACATTTTTAATTTTCAATTTCTTTATCTACAAAACAGAGATTATACAAGAGTACTGCCAGGTTCATGTGAGATTAAATAATTTTAAAATAAATAATGTTTGTAAAAGCACTTTTTATATTACAAATTTCAAAGTCTCAATTATTATTACTCTCATTTGAATATAAAATTGCATGGATAAGTATTCAAATGAATTAGGGTTTCTTTTTTGCATAATGAAATTCATATTTCCTTAACAATTGGTTAATTGAAACTGACTTGAAATTTTATAAGCATATGTTGTTCTCAGTCATTTGTAAACTTTAACAGGTCATTCAAGGACAGAATCCATTCTGTGCCCTAAATGTTCCACTCTTTTGAGTTATATTCCGAACTAATAAGCTAGTGCACTAAAGTCTGTCAATTAGCTACATAGGTCTAGTAACTATGAGACCTGAAACTATTCAAACATTTTCAGGCTATCTAGACTTAAACTTATGAACACTTTAAGAAAAATATCTATGATATGTCCAATTAATTGACTTCTAGCTCATTTTCCTCTTTCTATGAAGAATATGGATCTAACTTTGTGGTAAACATGTATTGAATAAAGAATAGATGTAATTCTGGAAGCTTCACTTCTAGATTCAAAAGTTAGCATTCATCTGCTCCCCCATCTGCCAAAATCTCTTTTAAAGGAATCAGAATATACTCATTTACACAAGGGCAAAATCTTAGTCTCCATCGCCTGTCTCACCCAAGCTGTCACCAAATCCATCAGTTCTACTTCCCAAGTTGAGTCTACCTTCCATTTTCTATGTTGTCACTGTCTTATTTGAATTTTCATCATGTCTTTCACCTGGCTAATTATAGTAATTTCTTCATTGATATAACTACCTCTAACTTTTCTTTTCCCTCTTACCCGTTCTTCATAATGCCACTAAAAATACACACTTGCATTCCTTTTTTATGTACCCTCATTTGCTTTCTATTCCCAATATTCGTATAACATCCATATTCCTCTAAAAGATCTATTAGGCTACACAGAATCTTGCCACAGCATATTTTTCCAGTTTCAGCATTACAAACAGCAAATTCTTTCAACAATCAGATTATTTGTTATTTATTGCTTTGGCTGACCCATTTAGTTGAAATCTCCTTCCCCCACTTCTAGCCTGACAAAACCCTACTCCTATATTACAACCTACATAAATGTCCCTTTCTATGTGAGTCTTTCCCTAGTCAACTCCATGGTTACAATTACTTCCTCCTTTTTTTGTGGATCCCCCACATATCAACAATATTGGTTTTTCTATATTTGCTTTGTAGTTGCTTATCATTTATTTTTACATCAAATTTGGATCTTTCTAAGATCAGACATTATGTCTTTTTCATAGCTGTACTTTTTAGTCCTTGGCACACATTTGGCCCTCTGTGTATACTTATTGTTGTTTGGAAAGTGGAGTAATGAAAAAGAGAACTCAAGTGATCTGTGAAGAAAGGGAAGGAGATCGGCATGTGAAACGGTATCCTTCACAGTGTAGATTTTTCTTATTCTTCTCCCACAGCACTCTTGCTATTTGCAGTAAGTCTCATCACTCATGGGTTGTTATTACTGAGGTCCTCACAGAAGAAATATTATTCCATTTCTGGCTGCTCTCTGCAGCACTTATACTTTGTTATTTCCCCATGGGCTTCATGTCCTTTGGTTCTTTTCACACTCCTTTTTTCGTCAGTAGTATCTGTGATGAAAGACTGATGCCAAGTAATCAACTTTACTTCTTTCGGAAAAAAAAATCCCAGTCTGAACTGATGGTATATTTTATAGACAAAAGCATCCCTCCATATTCTCAGCAAAACCCTCGAAACATTTCAGCACAATGTGGTAGGATATGCCAATTGATGAAATGCCAAAGCTCCATAATGGAAAAATAAGAAAAGGATCAAAATTCTTTTCACCTAAGAAATTGCTATTAGTTCAAGTAGCACTTAACTAGTGAAATGAATATGCCCTGGAGCAGAAATTTCATCTTTGGCAGCTGCAATACCTAAGACCCACTGGCTGTCCTTTGTTCCTGCTTATTCAGAGAGTCTCATTTTGTAGGGAGGATGATTCAATTTGAATTAAATTCCTCTTCTTTTTTTTTATTATAAAATGAGGTGTTGGGTGAATCACATAGGGTTCTCCCACTTACAAATTCCTCATTATTTAATGTAATGTCAGTTTAGCTTACTGACATCACCCTTTGTGTTCTGCTACCCACTTTTATACTGCCAGAGTGCCTTTTTACAGCATAGAACAGAGAGGAAGTGAATGTGGGCATGGGGTTGAAGAGGCAGAAGAGACAAGGTTGGCATATGGTAATGATCCTTCTAGTTATATTCTCAGGAATACGATGTAAAAATGTACTTTAATGTGTCACTAGACAAGAAAAAAATGAGGCAGGTATTCTGAGTTGAGGGAGGCACTGCAGCACTTAATGCGCAACAACTGTGGGAAGGTTTCTGATAACTCTTTTTATAAGAAAAAGTTGGGTAAAATATATACATCTTCTGTCTGCTTCCACTTGAATAAAACATAATGAGTTCTGAAAGACAGACTGTTTTCCCATTTATTGTGGGGCTAGATTATGTGGTGCTGGATCAATGACATTCCCTCAGCGTGCCTACCACTAAGTAGGGGTGGTTCTTTTGTTTATTAGCTGTCCAGTGAGTGGATGGCTTATTTGTAGGGTTGCCAAATTTAACAAATAAAAATAAGGACACTGAGTTAAATTTGAATTTCAGATGAAAAATAAAGTACAGTATATCCCATGCAATATAGTAAATATTTATTGCTTACCAGAAATTCTGATTTAACTGAACACCCTGTATTTTATCTAGCAGTTCCTTATTAGGATATTAGAAGTCTCTTAAATAGGCACAGATTTTCTGCTGTGGTAGAAGTATGCACTAACACAAGATGAGCAAAGAATACCAGACACATCAAGCAAAACCCAAAAACCAGAGGTCTTTAACTAGAAGGAAATATTGTCAATTATAGCTTTTTGGTCTTAATGCCCCATATGTGGATCTAGAAAGGCAAGTACAAGACTGGTTACTGTTGGATACAGGTGTACCCTGAGACTTCCAAATAAACCGCCTGAGTTTCTGCCCTGAAAAATCTCTTTTATAGAAACCAGGAGGCATATTCAAGGACATTTATTGCAACATTGTTTGCAAGGGTAAAAAAGTGGAATAGCTGATTTGTCCATCAATAGGAAAATATATACAAACATATGGTCTGTTCTTTGATTTTGAGCACAGGGGAGCGTGGTTAATATGTGGACTCTGGATCCAGACATCCTGAGTTCAAACGCCAGTTCTACCGTGTACTATCTACGCAGCATTGTGCAAGTTACTTAACTTCTCTGTGTTCCTTTTAGATCATTTGTAAAGTAACAGTATTACAAAATAATGTATACAATATTTAATATAAAATGAGTTATAAAATATAATATAAAAACAAAGCCTCCACTACAGGATTGTTGTGAGGGTACAATGAATTAATGTATATGAAATATTTAACACAGTGATTAACACCTAGATTACTAGGAAACCTGGAAATGTTCAGTAAATATTAGCTTCTATCAAAATGATTACTGTGCAACAGTAAAATAAATGAACAGAAAAATATGGACAATTAAGTAGCATTTATGTAAAACAAAACGGACAAAGCAATGCTATACATTATCTGATGCTTATATATGTAGTGAATATGTGAAACCATATATTGAATGATAAATACAAAATTATGATGTAGATGTCTCAGAAAAGAAGGAGGGAAGGTCTAGGAAATAGAATAAAGTTATTTTTAAAATTGTAATTATTTTATTTAGGAAACATGAGGGCAGATCACAAAATGTCAATGTTTGGTAATTCTCGATTTATGGATATTTGTTATTATGTCCTCTTCAGTTTGCTGTATTTGTTCAAACAAATTCAAAAATAGATGGTGTACAGAGACAAAGACTTGTAGCCTACGGAAGTTCTCTGTTAAAGTCTTACTTTTTATATGATATCTGCTGAATTCATATGCCAATGTCATACTGATGAACTTTATCAAATAATTTAAGAGGTCTAACATTTATTGAAAGCCTAAAATATGCCAGGTGCATTTTATTTTATTTATTTTTATTGATAATATGATGGATTTATTGGGTTAAATAAGACGTATTATTAAAATTAATTTCACCTATTTCTGTTTACCTTTTTATTAAATGCAGCTTCTAGAAATTTTAAAATTACCTCTGTGGCTTGCATTATATTTCTTTTAGACAGTGCTGCTCTAAAAGTATCTGTGCACGTGATCTAAACAGGCAGGTAGTTACATGCACAAGGCTTGTGAGTTACAGCATCCTTCCCACCCCATTCCATCCTCGGCAGCAACCCTCTCCAACTTGCTCTTCAGGTTGGAGCAGAGTTTAGCACTTAAGAATTGGGTCCTTGGGACTTCCCTAGGGTCCAGTGGTTAAGACTCCTTGCTCCCACTGCAGGGGGCATGGGTTCGATCCCTGGTTGGGGAACTAAGATTCCACATGCCACGGGGTGCAGCCAAAAAAAAGTTAAAAAAAAAAAAAAAAGAATTGGGTCCTTATCCATAGAGAATAGACATGTGGTTGCCAAGGGGGGAGGGAGTTGGGGGAGGGAGGTGGGGAGGGATGTATTGGGAGTTTGGATTTAGTGTATATAGAATGGATAAACAAGGTCCTATTGTATAGCACAGGGAACTATATTCAATATCCTGTGATAAACCATAATGGAAAAGAATATAAAAAATATATATATATATTTTTCTATATATATGTAGCTGAATCACTTTGCTGTACAGCAGAAATTTTTCTGCTGTACAGAAAGTAAATTTTAACACAGCATACTTGTCTTATATTTTTAAAAGGGTCACATTCTCTCTTCAAATAAAATTATTGGAGATAGCCTTGAGATGTTTCTTCTCCTATACTTAATTTTTAGTGAAAAAAATGATGGAAATTCTTTTATATTTCCTAACAATAATTTCAAGAGATTTGAAGTTACAAGATATGTGTGATTTACTTCTTTATCTACATTAAAATCTGTATTTATATGTCACTGGTATAAATGTATGGTTAAATATAATTAACAATAGATGAGAACATGTTTTGTGTGTATAAAGTGAAAGAATGATTACGTTCCATTTTGTAAATAGTTTAACAAAAATTTTTTACATAAGTAAAAATTCTACATCATGCCAGATACACAGTATATGACAGTTGAAGATTAGGTAAATTAAACCATTCAGTGACAGTTTTTAAAGAAAATTATTTAAATTAATGTTTAGTTTCTGTGTTGTTATAAATGAAAAAATGGGATTAAACTTCACTTTGATAAATTACTTATATACAACTTACAAAACTCAATATCAAAATATTAAATAGATTGCATAATAAAGGTAAAATATTGGCACGTGTATTTTTGATGTGAAGGAAGTCAGCATTTATCCATCAATTTATTTCTTATAATCCATTCAAGAAAAATAATCTCTTATAATTCACTTGAAGTAGAAGGGAACTCAGTGATGAAAGCCTTTCATTTATCTAAGGCTATATATTACAGCTTTATAAGTGAAATTGTGGATAGTTGCCCAAAAAAAGGGATATGAAAATAAAAGAACACCTGGGTGAGAATTAACTAATTGTTGGACATTTTAGTCCCCATTTTTTTTCTTTACATTATCCTTATGCATTTTAAAATTTTGATTTGAAAAGTCAGGTATGATATCCCTAAATAGTAAAAGTAAATAAGGAAAAATGAAATTTTCTATTATTAGTTTTTTATGGATATTACATTTAATTACATTATTAATGGATAATACATTTAATCCTGGATAATACATGTAATCCTATTTACATGTAAAATATAACACTTCTCTATTTAAATCAAATATAAAATTTCTAAATAATAGTGTCTGAAGAAAATGGCCCTTATATCTTAATGACCAATACCAAATTAAATTAATTTGTAACTAGAAAATATTACATAGAATATATACTTACACTTTAAATCTATGTTGTATCAAAATGACTCAGTTTTTGCATAAATTTTTTGATACTAAACAGGTACAATATTCTGTTTAAGTAGGTTCATTTATAACACAAATGATGGTATAATTTCTCTACCAGAGCATAAAGTATATATGCAAATTGCATAAAATAAAAAATTTAAAATAAAATTATGAGTGAAAATGCAAAAAAGTTAAATATAAGGGAAAAATAAAATAATTACATGATCCATAAAATTTCACATAATCTTGGTGATCTTCACAAATTTCTACAGAATCCTAAATAGTAAAATCTATAAGGACAGGCATTATATCTGTCTTCTAATTACTAATTAAGTCCCCTTTATTAAATCTAGTGTGAGACTCGACACACAAGAGGCACTCAGTAAATGTTTGTTAATGAATGAAGCAAATATAGAAATCAGAAATCAGCTTTTCTAGTCTTATATGTGTTCAAATGCACACACATAAATTGGTTTTAAGTTTAGACAGAGTACACAGGATAATAATTTTTAAAATCTTCATATACTTACTGGTAGAATAGTTTTATAAAATTTTGAGCAATTTTAATAATTATCTTTGTGTGAAACTATATATTCTAGATGTATTAATTGTCTTGCATAAAAACTTCCTGAGCCTACTTAAAACAAGGGTCAATTTTTTTAAACTTGTTGATCTATTTTAAATGTGTGAAACTGTACAATGTATGCCACAATTGGGAGGTTTCTTTCATAGATGCTCTGTGATGAAGCATTATCATTAGATTAATGAAATTATAGTGTGGGCTAGTAAGTAATCTATTTAATTACAATTCTAAATTAATTCCATTAATGAAATATATCTGTATGTCGTGTTCCTGTACTTAGGCTGTGATTGTCCATTATCATTCTTTTACCAGCTCTGTGAATTATTGAGTTTGGCTAATTAAATTTCATATTATGAGATGTACATTAGTATGTATGGAGGGCAATGCATCTTCTTTTTTCATAGAGATAATTTCTTGATTATTTAGTGCCTACTTAGCAAATACGCAAGCATCACAAAATTTTGTTTGCTTTCAGAAACAAACATTCAATGCAACCAAAACATAAGCTAGAATTGAATTTCCATCAAAGAGCCTGATTCATATTGTGATAATATCCAACTGAGCTCTAATTTACTGTCTGTTCTTTTTAATGGAATACAAATTTATTACTGAAAGATCAGAGACCACATTAACAACTACACTCATTATTGTGATAATAACCCAAAAGTGTGATTTGCAAGGAAAAGTGGAGCGTCAGCAGAAAAAATTCCTGGATAATGACTCTTCACAGTGATCAGGAGTGTAATTTATTACCTTTATATTAATTTCAGGAATTCTAAATGCAGAACTTTAAACATTGTCTTCTCTTAATTTTGATCTTTTGTGATTCTCTAAAATATGTACATCCAGATCACAAATTCAGGGGATTTTTCACTTTATTCTAAAACAGCCTTCTCAAAATTTTTATTCCTAATATTTTCTCACAAGGGTGTGGAGGAGAATCAGCACAAAATTAGGATGAGCTGATGTGTTACAGGTTGGCTCTTGTACATAATGGGTGACACAGCCTCCATTTTCCAATAATTGTAGTTCAGGACTAAATTCCCCCTTTTAAGCTTATCTTTGATCTAAGGTCCTGATGGTTGTACCTTGCAAGTCATGAAAACAAAAATAAATAAAATAAGAAATATCTAGATGAAGAAATTCAAGTAAATATTGCTATTTGGTATAAAAATGGTATTCAATTTACACCTTGAACCTTTTGCATCAAGGAGGAACGTTTAGAAAGGATCATTTAGTTCAGCTGTACTGAGGGCGTTTTCTGAGTTTGTCAGATAGCTGTTGGGTTTTGAACATCCATTTTATTTCTGTCTTACATCCATTTTGTGTTAGATGAACAATATTTTCAACTGCACTAATATATCAGAGTTATTGATTCTTTCAAAGTGAGTTGCATAAATGTTTCACTTCAAAGCATTTTAATACATACATAATACTTCTCAGTCTCCACGCCATGAATAACTAGCGATCTTTCTGCTGCTGCTTGTTCCAATATTGCTTTCACTTCGCAATTAAGTACAATTCCAGAGAGGGCTACTGTGAGTGGGTAAGGCCCAATCTTTGGCACGTATACCCACAATTAAAGTCAGGGCTACCTGCCTGTCATGCAAGATACAGAGAGATGCATTAAAACTAACAAAGCGATAAAAGGGACCTGAAATTGAAGCAGTTTAAGAAATGACAGTTTAATGAAAGCAGTGTAAAAATACCATCACTCTGATGGAAAACATCTGTTCTCCACGAATCTTGAATGATGGAAGGTTGTGCAGCTCTTGAGGAATGTGTTGCCAGTCTATGGTTATATCAACAGCAGGTCAGGCATGGCCTGTCTCCTTTAATATCATAGTTATGACTGTCCAAATATATACTGTTCCAGCCAGTGCTTTGTCTTCAGCATTGTAATAGGTTTAAAGCTCCTTTCTTTTCACTGTTTGTTGGACTTTTTCATTGGAGTGTGGGAATAATGCTACTGAACTATAAGGAGAAAGAAAAAGTATATCATTGAGAGCTGTTTGTAAAGCAAAAAAGTTCATAAATATAATCCTGGTTATTATAATAATCAAAAAGAGACACTTTCTGATTTAAGATCTGTGCTTTAAGATCTTATTAAATTATGGTTGCCATCAATAGTTCATGATTACTTTTGTTTTTATTCGAACAGTCTTCACCCCTCCCAGCACCAAATCATTTATTCCAGATAGCAAAAATTTATTTCAGGAGATAAATGTTTATAACAACGGTACATTGAAGACCATCATTGTGTGATAAAAGGGTTAAAGTGTTTTTCCATGGCATCTGAATTACTATGACAGACTTGCACAAGAGAGAGGACAAAAGTTTATTTATATTCCAAATTGACGACAAGCAAGTGGATTAGTGTCATGCCCCAAATTTGAAAGAAAATGAACCTAACACTTTCATTTAAAAATCGTTATTTTTTTCTTGTTTCTTACTCATCAAGTTATTTTTGAAATGAAATTTTACAGGTGAAAAACCTATATTATGGAATAAAAAGTTTTCTTGGAGGTAAGAAAAAAATGAATTACTTCTCAGCAGCAAAAGTAGTTAAATCAGGTGCTATTCAGACATGGTAAATGTTTAGTTATATATGAGTTTAAAACAAATGTAAAAATTTTAGTTCTTTAAGGAGTTCATCTCTGTATTTATTCCACTGATGGAAATGTTTTCCCGTTTTTCCCCCCAGGAGGGAATTATCAGGTCTATCATGGCAGTTTTAATCATTTATTCAATCTTGTCTACTACATATCTAGAATTGCACTCCACTGAGTTTTCATGAATTGTGGGGTGGGATGGGTGAGGACAGGATTATGAATATAGTTACTGTGTGCAAAATATGACTTCCTTATTTATGTGTCTCTCAGTACTTTTTTTGCAGAGCATGAAAAGTGATAACATAATTTGCATGGCTTTAGTTTATTAATCTCTTTTCTGTGATCCACACTTTGGTGTTATCACAGGAAAAGCTTCCCCATGCAAGTTCAAGCTTAACTTGCCTTGATAATTTTGGGTTATCCATGGACCACACCAGATTTTTTCAGGTGCCCTTAGGAAATCTCATATTCGTGAAAACTTTATTTTAGAGGGGAACTCACAGGTTTTCTAGATTATATACAATAGTGACTTACATGCTGAAATTATTTGATGAAATAGTGGTTATTTGGAGACCTCTCAACATTCTTATGTAGCAAAAATGTTTTTTTGTATAATTTTCTATGCTTATGATAAGTGGAATAACCCAAATGTGAAACTAGGTCAAAATTTTTATCAACACAGTTTACTTCACTTCTGTAATCCTGCCCAACCATATATTTTCCAAAACAAATCTAGCTTAATATTAAGGTACAAGTTACCCTTCATATTTAGGAAAGAAAATTTCTGTGGAGGGTTTAAATAGAAAAATATATAATAATTTTTTGACAAACACTGTTAAAAATAATTTTTTATCCAGCACTCTTCCATTTCCAATGATATTTATCAATAAATTTTCAGGATATATCAAGAAGAAAAACTTAACTAGGTGCTAAATATCCTTAACAACACTCTTTAATATCTGACCTTTAGGTCAGGACAGTGTATAGGATTTGTCAATTCAGGCAAAATGGATTTTATGAAAGCATATTAAACAATAATAGAGTATATTTAGTTTATAAATAAGCTATCAGTTTTACAAGGCCATGTTTAACTTAAATAGTAGTAAAGGAAAATCTAAGAGTTAGTTGATAAGTGATATTCTATGGATGCTATTTCAGTATGATAATATTAAATATAAAAAAATGATAGTTAATATATCCTAAAATGCTATTATCCCATCTCTGCCTCAGTTATATTAATGTTTCTATCAGAATTATTCTTATATATTTCATTTCTCTTGCATATCTGAGTAAAAATTTTGCTTCTTTCCTCTGCTGGTAAAATGATGTGAGGCAATCTGCCACTTGACCCTTACCATTTACATTCCCTTTTACATAATTAAGGATTCATAATTTCAAGTAAGCTCAGTATATTATCTTTCATTCTAAGTAAACTGCAGTTTACATTTAGACTTTTTACTAATATGTTAGCCTTTTCTGTGATACTCTCTCTTTAAGTCTTCTTTCCCTCGGCTCAAAAATAAGGAGGTGTTTTACATAAATCCCCTATCTTCACACACAGAGAGTGTGGGGGTAGAGTGTGTAGTTTTAGTATAATACACCTGGCTTAGAATCCTTGCTCTCTCCACGGTGTTGGTGCAGGACCTAATATTCAGTAGTGTCTCATTAGTTTCCCTTTTTTTTCTCTACTACACCCACTTTATTCCCTTTCATTATTTGCAGTGTTATGACAGTCTTAGAGAGGTCAACATATTGTAAGCAACCCTTTATGGCATTGTGATTTCACCACCATCAAAATAAAAAATTCAAAGCCATGACAGAGGCAGATTTAATTTTTACTCTATCATTAATACAAGCAAAACAAAGTATCACTTTCCAATTCCTATTTTGCTTTGTAACCCTAAAAATTTGGTTAATATGTGAGGCTTTAGCCATATCTCTAACAAAGTCATAACGATAATCTACTTCTTAAGACTATTACCATATTAACATTCACAATCCTCTCTGAGACTACTAGGTAAGCAATTTTCATGTGCATTATTATGCTTAGTTTCCAGGGGCCAGATGCCCTATGGGGCACGCTCTTCTTAATCTCAGGAGATTGAGATAATGACTATCACATTGCATGTTGCCTATCTAGAATCTTAGACCCATCAATTACTTACAGCAAACACACACACAGAAAACACTCTGTGTGAGATTCTAAAGCAGAAGCTCTCATCAACTTGAGTTACTTTGAAGAATACTCCTTAAAGCTAAGACTGGAGAGCAGATACAGGAAAGGAAGAACGCATTAGGCCTCTGAGAGACAGTAATAACAGTTGCAAGGACATTTTAATTTGTTTAAATTAGTTTTTAAATCTTTCATGATAATATTTTAAAACACTGGTTTTAAAAGTAACTTCTAAGTCAAATTTCACAGCAAATAATCTTATTTCTAACACAACTGGCCATCCAAATAAAAAGTGGGACTATAAATTAAATTAACAATATAGATTAGAAGAATTTCCATTGCAGTTGTACTTTAAGGTTAACTAACTGAGAAATTATTTTTAATGCCTGCACTTGCTATTGGGGAACTATTACTATGGTTTTAAATTTATAGAACTTTCTCTATTTCACTCTATATAGATTCAGTTAAAATAAAATTATAATGGCATACAGTTCCTGATATTGCATTTTTCCTTTCAATAAATTATTTAATGTTTCCCTGTTATGGGAAAAAAAAAACCAAACAATTATTTCTTTTCCCCTCCCTACCTCCTTTAAACAGTAAGTCAAAATATACCTGGAAATTTTAGTTACCAGAAGGAGATTTTAGTCAATTATTGGAACCAGTCCCACATTTTATGGCAGGAAAATGTTCCTCATTAAAGACACATTACAATGTGTCTTTAATTCCTTCTTAATTTTTCTGGTTACATTTTCCTGAATAATTAATATCCCCACACTATTTGAAGGGCTATAAGTCCCTCTTAATCAATTATCCTCTTTATATATGTAGTTGTATATTATTTTGGGAAGTTTTCTTCTGCCTTGGAAAATGTTATGGCATCTGGTGCATAACTGTACTATGAGCAACATGGGTTAATCTTCACATCTCTTGGGACAATAGCTGTTTGTCAAGTCAAATTTTCAGATTTTCTCTAACCAATCTAAATATGTGTCAGTGTGAGTAGCCTTATTCAAAATATAAATCTCAAGTGCAGCTTAAGCCATGTGATTTATTTGTTATTTGGTATACGTATCAGCTTTGGCATAGTGTAAAGGAGCACAGCATCTAACAAAAGCTACATAATTAAATGTTTCCAACCAGTTTGTTGTTATGGCGCTTATGTGTTTTAAAACGCAGACTTTACTTTGTAGAACTGTTACATTTCTGAAAACATGGTGGTCATGTAAAGGTGGGATGCACCACTATCAAAATTTGATTATCTGACTACCTAGTGATTTTGTCTCATCGTTCATAAATATATAATATTTAATAACATTTAATATCTTTAGTTATTAAATAAAGTCACACTCTGGTAAGCATTCTGACAAAGAAGAAAATTTACTTTCTATTTTAAAGAGAAAGACCATGAGAGAGAGCAGACTCTAGGATACAATTGTATCTCCTTTTTTCAATTTTTCAATATCATAACACAATCATTGGACTGAGATCAGGAAAGTATAGAGTTATCTTTCTTTCAGACTGTGTCTGTGTATATGTCTGAGCACACATACACCTAGAAAGCTAGTCTTTCTCTGTAGAGAAACATATTTATTTGTTTCACCATTTCTGTTAGTATTGCCTGAGTGTTAGGTATTAAATTTAAGGGGTCCCCCCAAAAATGTTCATCCTCATTTGACCTGTTTTAATAAATCAGTTTGGGCCTGCCTAATTGATTGAGAGGGAAAGAGAGTAAGCACGAGTGTGAGAACTAGAGTGAGAGTCAGAGGAAAAGAGAGAAAATATGTAACTGTGCAGTTCATTTCCATTGAAACTGGGTATCATTAATTTTTTTGGTATAATAGAATGTAAAAATGATTGCAGTGATATAATTGCATATTCTGTCTGGAAATATTTTTATGAATGATACAATTAAAATTATTGGTGGGCAAAAGACCAAGAGTAACCAATACAATATTGAAGTAGAACAAAGTTGAAAGACTGATACTATACAGGTTTTAGATACTATAAAGCTACAGTAATTAGGACAGTGTGGTACTGGTGAAAGAGTAGGCAAATAGATCAATGGAACAGAATAGAGAGCCCAGAATTAGACCCACATAAATGTAGTCAACTGATCTTTGGCAAAGAAGTAAAAGCAATGCAGTGGAGCAAAGATAGTCTCTTCAACAAATGATGCTGGAACAACTGAATACCCACATGCAAGAAAAAAAATGAATCTAGACACAGACTTTACACCCTACCCAAAAATTAACTCAAAATGGGTCAGAGATCTAAATGGGAAACACAAAGCTATAAAAACTCCTATAGGGTAACATAGGAGAAAACCTAGATGACCTTGGATATGGTAATAATTTTTTAGAAAAAATACCAAAGGCATATAAGATTTTAAAAACTTCTCTGAAAAAGAAAATGTCATTAGAATGAAAAGACAAGCCACAGACTGGGAGAAATATTTGCAAAACACTTATCTGATAAAGGTCTGTTATCCAAAATATACAAAGAACTCTTAGAGCTCAATAATGAGAAAACAACATAATTAAAAATGGGTCAAAGACTTTAACAGCCACTACTATAGACTGAATGTTTGTGTCCTCCCCAAATTCATATGTTGAAACCTAACCCCCAATGTGGTGGTATTAGAAGGTGAGGCTTTTGGAAGGTGATTAGGCTATGAGGATGGAACCCTTATGAATGGAATTAGTGCCCTTGTCATTGAGTCCCCAGAGAACTCCCTCTCCCATTCTACCATGTGAGGACACAGTAAGAAGACAGCTATCTATGAACCAATACATGGGCCCTCACCAGACACCAGATTTTCCAGAACCTTTTCTTAGGCTTTCCAGTCTCCAGAATTGTACAAAATAAATGTTTGTTGTTTACGTAACCCAGTCTATAGTGTTTTTCCAGTAGCAGCCTGAGCAGACTAAGAGAGAACTCTCACCAGAAAAGATACAGAGATGGCAAATAAACAAATGAAAAGATGCTTCACACCATATTCACCAGGAAAATACACATTAGAACAACAATGAAATACCACTGCACAACAATTAGAATCACCAAATCCAGAGCACTGAGAACACCCAACACTGGTTTTGATGTGGAACGACAGAAACTCTCATCCATTGCTACTGGGAATGTAAACTGGTACAGCCACTTTGGAAGAGTTTTGTTGTTTCATGCAAAACTAAGGGTACTCTTCCATACAATCCAGCAATCACTCTCCTTTATATTTACCTAAGGGAGTTTAAAACCTGTGTCCACACAAACATTTGCACGTGGATGTTTTGTAGTAGCTTTATTCATAATTACAAAATCCTGGAAGCCACCAAAATATACTTCAATATGTGAATAGATAAACTGTGGTATATCTAGACCATGGACTATATTAAGCACTAAAAAGAAATAAGCTGTCAAGCCATGAAAAGACATGGAGGAACCTTAAATATATATTACTAAGTGAAAGAAACTAATCTGAAAAGGCTACATACAGTGTGATTCCAACTATATGACATTCTGGAAAAGGCAAACTGTAGAGACAGTAAAAAAAAAAAAAAAAAAAAATCTGGGGTTGCCAGAGATTGTACAGGGGCAAAGAAGATAAATAGGCATAGTACAGAGGAATTTAAGGCTGTGAAAATACTCTCTATGATACCATAATAATGGATACATGTCATTATACATTTGTCCAAACTCAGAGAATGTATAAAACCAAGAATGAACCATAAACTATGAACACTGAGTGATTACCATGTGTCAATGTAGGTTCATCAGTTGTAACAGATGTACCCTCTGGTGGGGGATGCTGATAATGGGGGATGCTATGCATGTGAGGAGAGGGAATCTATGGAAAACCTCTATACCTACCTTTCAGTTTTGCTGTGAATCTTAAACTCTTAAACTGCCCTAAGAATATGAAGTCTTAATAAAACAAATAAAACATTTTTTTAAGTCAGGAAGACCACAGTTTAGGATATGCATATATATTTTTTAAAGTGTTTAAAATATTTTCTTCAGTGGTAGATAATATAGGTGTGTGTCACCTAGATTCTAATATACTAATTTAACATAAGAATCTTAGAAAATTGAATTATCTTCTGGCGAATGCTTCCTTCCTGTTATCTGCCAATTTATGTATATAGCTTTATCAATAGTAATAAGTGTTAAATTGCAATGGATAGTGCTATTTTATTTGGAATCACATCATATTGAGGATATTTAGCTTTTTAATGATGTGTATGTGTGTGAAATGAGCTGCTCTTTATTTTTAGAGGACCATAAATTAATAAATTTTGGCTATTTTAAGTTCACATTTAGGTATTTGCACTTTGGGTGTATATTATATATTACATATAAATATATTACTGATGATAATATTGTTATAGTAGTTAATATTTATTGTCTACACAACACACATTCTGTTTTTATAGTCCAAAACATCCTACTGAAAAAGGTGCTATAAATAGCTCCTATTTTGAAGATGAGGAAACTGAGGCACAGAAAAAATGTCACCCAACTAGCACATGGCAAAACTTGGATTTGACCCCGAGTATTATGATCAACCCATGCTCTTTACAATGATGTAACACTGCCTCTAGATCTCAACATGAGTGTCTCACTCGAGACACGTTTGGAATCATTCCTAAAATCCAACAGATGTTTAGAGTCTCATCATTTTTTTCTTGAGATATAACCCTTGAGTAGCACAAAATATTATCTAACACCACTTCTGTATTTACATCTGTAATTTCACAGTTACCTTAGTTCTCTAAGGAAACATTTTCCAATCATCTTAGTCTTACAAAAGTGTACTTCTAATCATTATTTGATAACGTATGTAACAAGAGAGTTGCAGTCATTAATTTTGAACTAATCATGTATACTAGAGTAGGATATATTATAAATTTTCTAGTGAAAGTAATGTCAAAATTATCACAATTTTATGATTACAGTTCTCCTGAGTCATATTTATTTACATATAGCATATTAATCATATTTTGGTCTAGCAGTTGTTAAATATTTTTCTACATTTTCATTTAAAAGTAATTAAATTGTGTAAACACTTTTCTAAAACAGCCTCAAGCCCATAAATACTACAAAATTATATAGGAAAATATATACTATTAGTGGAAATGGAGAACACATACTGTGTAAAATTTATATTATGCCTATTGAAAATAGATAATACTTGAATAAATATCCAAAGTAAAAGTACAAAAATGAAATTAATGAGGTCCAAGTTGTCAATAATTTTTGCCATGGATCGTGCTTTGGTGTTATATCTAAAACTAATCATCAAACCCAAGGTCATGTAGACTTTCTCTTGTTTTGTTCTAGAAGTTTTTGTTTTGCATTTTACATACAAGTCTATAATCTGTTTTGATTTAATTTTTATGAGAGATGTAAGATCTCCCTGGTCTTTTTTTTTTGCATGTCAATGTTCAATTGTTCCCCCACCACTTCTTGTAAAGATTATCATTTCTCCTTTGCACCTTTGTTGAAAATCAGTTGACTACATTTGTGTGGATCTTTTTCTGGGCTTTTGATTATGCTCCATTGATCTGTGTGTCTATTCTTTAGACATACCACACCATCTTGATTACTGTACCTTTATAGTTACACTTGAAATCAAATCAAGAACTCCAATTTTTTCTTCTTTTTCAGTATTGTGTTGGCTGTGCTAGGTATTTTGCCTTTCCATCTAAACTTTAAAATTAATTTGTCATAGCTACAAAATAGCTTAATGAGACTTTGGGATTAAATTGAATCAATAGATCAAGACTTGACATCCTAACAATACTGAGTCTTTCAATTCATGAACTCATGATTTGGTATCTTGAGGAATATATATTTGTCTTTCATTAAATTTTGACATCAAAATGTGCACATAAGTTATAAAAGTCAAATAAGAGCTTTAATTTAAAAATAAACTATTGCTTTTATCTTTTAATGTAAGAACTGAGTAGCTTAACAGGTAAATTGTTATCAGAGTTTTCCCTTTTATTAATTTATTGATATTAGTACAATTCTCAAGTTGATTTTTTAGACCTTTAAGCTATTTTTGTTCCTGATTACTACCTATTACCCAATATATATTTTAAAATTGAAATGAAACTTATTTCAAAGTAGATGTAGCTTGTTGTAAGATATTGTTTATCATGGAATATCTCATTGCAGTGTTCTTATAGAAAAAAGACTTGAAAATCAGTCTATATCAGCATACAATTATTATTTTAATTCACATTTTGCTGATTCAAACCTATTGAATCAGAGCAAGACCATTGAATAGATTACTTCTATTAATAGCATCCATTACATGATTCAGGCCAAAAAAAGTGATTAAAATATCTCCATGAACACCATAATTTTCATATACAATTCTTGTTAAGTGGAGCATGTCAAAATTATTTTCTCCCATACACTAAGCAAAGCATGAGGCATCCTTAATCTTTAGAAACTAACCTCTTTTGAAAGAAACCTCTTTTCATAAAGAATCTCACTTTTAAAATTCTCCAGATTATAATTTTAAAACATGGCTACAGTTAAAACTTCCTTTTTCATAATCAGAGTATTTGAAAACTCATTTTTAACTTTAAAAAAATCAATCTTAATGATTAGAACTTTGATCAATGATCTATGAAGTCTGTACTTTACCATACATATAAAGTACAATTTATCTTAAATTAAAATGCTGCCTTATTTGACAAGACAATACAGTGTTCGATGTCATGCCATGAATTACATGGGTATACTTGTCAGTATAAATTTTCTGGCAATGGTAATAAAGAATGCTATCATTCATTTTATTACTGGAGACAGTCATCGTTTCTCATTCATACTAATACGGCATTTCCATTACTTCTTACAAAAGCCTTGGCAATGCTTCAAAATTAGTGTTATTATAAAATATTCTATTACAGCTGACTTTCAGATTTTGCCTTACTGAAAGAATGAATGGCTTTTTTCCTAGAAGTCATCTCTTACACCAGAGTGCTTTGTCACATGGCAGGCTTTGTTAGTGACTTCTTCGCTTTCACTTTAGCACTTAAATGTAAAGCTTCTTTGGAAAGGCGTCAACTGCCTAGACACATGGTAATATGTTTAGAAGTTAAAGGTAATAATTAGCATGTATCAGATATTTTAGTAAAAATAAAAATCTGAAACATTAATTTTTTATTGAGGTATAGTTGATGTACAATATTATATAAGTCTCAGGTGTACAACACAGTGATTCACAGTTGTTAAAGGTTATGCTCCATTTATAGTTATTATAAACTGTTGGCTATATTCCCTGTGTTATACAATAGATCCTTGTAGCTTATTTATTTTATACATTACAATAGTTTGTACTTCTTAATCCCATACCCCTATCTTGCCTTCCCCCTCCCTTCCCTTTCCCCACTGGTAACCACTAGTTTGTTCTCTGTGTCTGTGAGTCTGTGTTTTTTCCCCCATTTATTTGTTTATTTATTTATTTGTATTGGAAGTATAGTTGATTTACAGTGTTGTATTAGTTCTAGGTGTACAGGAAAGTGATTCAGTTAAACATATATATCTATTTTTTCCAGATTCTTTTCCTTTATAGGTTATTACAAAATATTGAGTATAGTTCCCTGTGCTATACAGTAGGTTCTTGTTGGCTATCTGTTTTATATATAGTAGTGTGTGTATGTTAATTCCAAATTCCTAATTTATCTCTCCCTCCCACTTTCGCCTTTGGTAACCATAAGTTTGTTTTCTATGTGTGTGGGTCTATTTCTGTTTTGTATATAAGTTCATTTGTATCATTTTTTTTTAGATTCCACATATAAGCAATATCAAATGATATTTGTGTTTCTCTGTTTGGCTTACTTCACTTAGTATGATAATCTCTAGATCCATCTATGTTTCTACAAATGGCATTATTTCATTCATTTTTTATGGCTGAGTAATATTCCATTATATAAATATGCCACATCTTCTTTATCCATTCATCTGTTGATGGACACTTAGGTTGCTTCCATATCTTGACTATTGTAAATAATGTTGCTATGAACATTAGGGTGCATGTATCTTTTCGAATTGGTGTTTTCGGGGTTTTTTTTTTTTTCATACCCAGGAGTGGGACTGCAGGATCATATGGTAGTTCTATTTTTAGCCTTTTGAGATGCCTCCATACTGTTTTCCACAGTGGTTGCACCAATTTACATTCCCACCAACAGTGTATGAGGGTTCCCTTTTTCCACATCCTTGCCACCATTTGTTATGAAACTCATTGATTTTTAATTACCAACAAGAATGAGTCCTAAAAGTAACTTTACTTATTGAAGAGTTTATGTTCCCTTGCTAACAGTAGTAAGAATGAGTATTGCTCAGCACATGCTTGACAGTGCCCACAAACATACAATATCTACGAATGTTGAAATAATAGGTTTAAAGTTTTCCCTAAGCCTCATTAAAAATATTACTAATTATGAAAACTAAAGATCACAAAAAGTCTCTGCCTATAGTAGTCATTACATATAACTGCTGTTAAGTACATTTATTTTAATAGAGTAAAACTTCAAGATGCTAATATTATATACAATTTTTATTCCATACTGAGTTTTTAATGGATCTATCAAAATACACAAAACTTATTATAACAAAAAAGGCAACAGTTTTGTTTGTGTGTGTTAGAGAGGAAATAGGGTGACAAAATGTGAACAAAGATTAGGAAAGTATTTGAATGTGCATACTTTAAAAAAGAATCTTAGAATCTGTGACACATGATGTCTCAATTATATATTGATCATCTACTTTGTAACGTGCAGAGGGATAAAATGATAACAAAATATTCAATAGGGTCTTGGAGCTCATCATTTAGTTTTTCTCATCTTGGAGTTTTCATACTCAACTTTCCTTATTTCCAAGTCTTCCTCTTTGTCACTCTGATTACATTTTCTTGATCTTCAAGATAATCTTTAGTAATTTGATTCCCCTCCCCAAGTAACCAGTCTTTTGGACCTCTGTACACTACAGAATGTTCACTTCCATTTTCCAAGTGGGAGACATGAGTAGATATTCTTGCATTCCATTCAAATAACTCCAAAAATTGTACAGTACTCTCGAGTTTGACAGTTCTCAATCTTGAGTCATTTTCATCATCAACTTTCTCCATTCTCCCTTTTAAAGTATTAACTTTATATTTCTTTGCAAATGACTTTCTCCTCTTACTACCTTTTTAAAAAAATGGAATTAAACGGTTTATTACATATACAGAAAAGCAAGACAAGCATGGCTTCAGCTCCCTGTATCCCTAGTGCCACAGAATGATACCGAAAAAGTTGGGCCAGATGACAAATGACATGAGCAATGGGTCATTTTTATCATTGAGTACTCACCTCTAGATTATATTCAAGCAGTCTTATACCCAAAAGAGGGATGGGACAGAAAGGGAAGGGAAGTCAAAGGGAAATATCCTTGGGGCAGCCTTCCGTGAGATAGAGAGCCTCTGCAAGATAGGGAGGTGACTTATACATTGCTCCCACCATGTTCCAAGGATGATCATGGAACATAATATCAAGACTTGGATCAGCATGTAGTTAAGCCTTGCCTATGTCTGGCTTATGTGGAAATGGGCAAGATTGCCAGGGCTCCACGATGGATCTATTTTCCTATACTCACATAGCAGTTCTACTCTTTATGTTTAATTTTCAGTCCAAGGCTAGGTTTTCATTATTTCCTGCTTATGTCTAGTACTGTTTCTCCAGTAATTCCCATAACTAAAAGTTCCCTCCAATCTCAAACCATTCTTCCTTTTGATACTAGGGATAGCTATGTGGAGATCAAATCTAAGGATAAATTAATCTAATCAAAATCTATTTAACGGTTTTGCATTGCTTTTGGATTAAAGTAATGCAGCATCCATACTTTTTAAGGATTCCACAGTATCTCCCCAAACCACTTTTCTAATCATTTCCAAACAACTACATTACTCCAGTTAATCTTATTGAGTCACCAGTTCCTGAGGATTTGTTATAACTTGGCACTTTTATTCATACCACTTCCCATGCCTGCAGCAATTTTGCATATCAGTATTCTCTCCAACAACAAATATCCATCACAAATAATTCCTTCTTCATCATACCTTCTTTGAACGTTAGAACTAAACTTTCCCATTTTTGACTTCCAAGTGTCTAGTTATAACCTTTATGTGATACATTACTGCTGACTTGTTGTATTGATATTTTCACATATAGAACTTGTATCTCTTCTGTGTGAAATATAGGAATTATGTTACTTTTTATTTCCTCCTAGTTCTTAGTACATAGGCTATGCATAATAAAAATGTGCTCAATGAATTCCAAATGATTTACCATCAGTTCCAAATTCAGGCAATATTTGCTGCCTTTGTTAGTTGAGCATATGATCTCATGATCAAGAGAACAGTTAATATCAGATAACTACCTTACAGAGAAATGTTATGCATGAGCTCATTAACTGTATGTTATAACCAGCCTTGCTTTATAATTGCTTATTTACCCATAATTTACATCTCTTTTCTTCATTCAAAGTGGATAAGAGCAGAAGTACTGCTTTACCATTAATTTGGATTCCTAATCTGTTACAGTTTGAAGCTAGAACATTGATGGACCCAGGGCATACATATACGTGCAGCCTAGTATATTATTGACTCTTTCTTTACCCCTAATGAGGAATTCTAACCCTCATTTAGGTTCCCCAGAGCCAATAACATTTATTACAAGATAATCTCAGAAAGTTGACATGAAGGAACAAAGAGGACTAGATAGGGAACAAGGAAGAAATAGGAAATAGGATACATTATTGATTGATTACCCCTCTGAGCAACTAGGAATCTATTATGATGAGGAACCTCTCAAGAGCCATGTAGAATAACCACTTCAGGATGGTTCCTCTGAAAGCTGAGAGGCTGGAGCATTTATCCACTGACTTACATCCTTCATCGATTAGAGAGTACATTGGGAGTGTTAACACTTTCAAAATTCTAGGGACGGGCTGAACAAGCTTTCAGGAATTCCAGGGCCCAAAGGCAGAAAGCTGAGAGTGGGAAGGGTGTCTACAGTCACAGAATTTATTCACGGCAGCTTTAGCTAAAGTCAGATGTGACCCAAGATGATGTGCTGTGGTTACCAGTAGTGTTGGCAATACCAAAATGACTTCAAGGTAGTTTGGGAAGCTCCTAAACAATCTTTTATGTGTATTTCCAAGATGCATCAGTTACCTGGTAGTGTCCAACTTTGTAAAAATTCTACTTTATCCTCATAGTTGATCACTCTGATTAATGGACACTGCTGTGTTCATGAAGCACTGAGTCACTTCAGCTATGCCCTGTGGTTAAAATTCTCTTTGTTAGGCACCTCTTCTGTTAGCTTATTGCTAAGCTCATGAAGAACAATTGCCTGACATTGTCTATATTTTCACTGAGAGTAATAAAATTTGCAACAAATCACTGTGTCCAACAACAGTAGCAATGGACTTGTGCTTGGTTGTGTCTACCAAAATATTGAAGTCATTTTGTGTCCCTATAGAGTTGAAAAAAAGTCTTTTCTTCCTTAGTGTTGCTCTTCCCTCACATGGCTACCAAAATATGGCTGCTTTTTATGATATTATGAATGTTAGCTCCAAGAGGGAAGGAATTTTTCTTTGTGTTCAGTGCTGTATTTACAGCATGTAGAAAAGTACATGGTATGTATTAGGCACAATTTTTGAATGAATAAATGAATGTCTTACATAATTTTTAGTGGAATAGCTCCTTTATATTTCTGCTCACAGCCCTCTTTCTCCCCTTAGGCCCAGATATTAATCCATATTGGCAGGAGTGGGGGGGGGGCAGGAAAGGAGGTATACCAAGACACAAATATGAGTAATACATATCATAATATTTAAGCTCTGAAATTTACCATCCGTGGCATTAAAACGAAGAAACCCTGCATAAGAAAATTAATCATATGTGGGCTGTGACCCTAATGTTTGAATTCCAGTGGTGGTGACTAGTGGGCATGAACAAAATCTGCTGCATTTAAACCACATTTAATATTTATTTTTTGCCGTACTTTGTGGCTCTGCTGCTTTATATTAAAAAAGGGAAAACTGCCTTTGTGGAGGAAAAGGTTCAAGTACTTTCTCCAAAAATTACTTTATTTTACTATAAATGGAATCATGTATTTTGTGAGCTTTAAGGACCACTGCAAGCTCTGAAATTTTTTAAATGGAAAAACATAGGCCCCAAACATAATTTATTTCTCTAGGGACATATCACTGAGACATAACATGATCCAGTTCCTAAATTCCAATTTATTGCTTTTGTACTTCATATTTTCCCTTAAATTCTTAAAATTTTACCAAAAAAATAGACAATATAGAAGTTTTTTCTTTTTCTATAAATTTATTTTATTTATTTATTATTTTTGCCTGCGTTGGGTCTTTGTTGCTGCGCGCTGGCTTTCTCTAGTTGCAGCGAGCAGGGGCTACTCTTTTGTTGCGGTGCGAGGACTTCTCATTGCGGTGGCTTCTCTTGTTGCGGAGCACGGGCTCTAGGTGCACGGGCTTCAGTAGTTGTGGCACGCGGCCTCTAGAGCGCAGGCTCAGTAGATGTGGCACACGGGCTTAGTTGCTCCGCGGCATGTGGGATCTTCCTGGATCAGGGCTCAAACCCGTATCCCCTGCATTGGCAGGCGGATTCCCAACCACTGTGCCACCAGGGAAGACCCAAGGAAGTTTTATTAAATAAGGAATATCAATTGATAAATCTATACTGATAGATAGTCTAAAAACTGACTTAAAGATAAAGTTTAGGAGAATATGGATTCCATATACTGAGAGAACAATGATGTAAAGTACTATTTGCTACTTTAGAAGCTTAGTTTTTCTTTCAAATATTTTTATCCTTGTGCCTTTTGTTAAAACTGACTTTAAAAATTATGGAAATGAAGAACAGATTAGTGATGCCAGGGATTAGAGACATGGTAGAGAGGAGTGAGGTGGGGATGGCAGTAAAAGAACAATAGAAAACAAATCTTGGTGGTGATGGAATTTCTGTGTCTTGACTGTCATGTAAAAGTCCCAGCTCTGAGAATGTACTGTAGTTTGTAAGACGCTGCCATTATTGGAACTGGGTAAAGGATACATAGTATCCCTCTTTATTAGTTGTTTACAACTTCATGTGAATTTGCAATTAGCTCAAAATAAAAATTTTAGTTAAAATTGTGAACTTATTAAATACAGTGACAATTTAAAGTTTTATCATTTTGAGATTATGCTATAATAGAAATAAAAATGGTATCCAGAATATTAAAATTACTATGTATATAAAATGTTTGGGAAAAATACTGAATTTATTTATGGAAGTCAAGGTAGTTTATAGTAAAAATATAGTTTGATTTGTTGGGATAGTGTATTATAATAGGAAGCCTGATATTCTTATTACTAGTTTGGGATTTCCTATTTCCTTTTTTCAATTACCTATAGCTTTAATGTAAATCATGTGATCCTCATGTTAGTCTTTCTACAGAATTTCTTAGGTCAGTGTATATTTCAGTGGTTTTAACGTGTACATAAACAATGATATCATTTCATTTTTTTCTTGTTTTGCTTTAAAGCCAGGACAAGAAAAACCAAAAAAAATTATGATAATATTTCTCTGATATATCTATGTTATAATTTAATTATTAATATTAAAATGTCACTCCTGGCATTTTTGTAACACTATTTGACCTAGAACATCTTCCATGCCTAAATGACCCGTTCTGTAAAATGTGGGTGTGGGTTTGGGTGAAATCTATCACCTCTTCTTAATCTAAATGCAGTGACTTTCTAAGTTAGCTTCTTGTATAATTTCTCAAATGCATAAGATTTCTGGAATACAGTGGAAGCTGCCAAAGTGCACCAGTCATGTGTCACACATAAGTGGTAAGAAACACTCCTGGATGCGATTTAGAGAGTCTGAGAGGCACGTTTTTAAAACCCCTTGCATAGCAAAATGTTGTAATTATCTGAATTGTAGGTTTTCTATGATATCTTGGCAGCAATTACTGTGGGTTATGACGTGATATTTATATTCACAGAGAGTTAGGAGGCATATCCTAGCATTGCATAACTAACCCTTTTATTTGTTTATTTATGTATCTATTTATTTTCTGTGTCCAAATATAAAGGTAGAAGTATTACTTACTATTTGACTATGTTTTGTTTTTAAGAGTGAACATTTTCATCATTATATGTGGAGGGAGAAAAAACCATGAAGAACAGATTCTTTATTCAAGATCTAGAAATAATTATTTTCTGAAGGAAAAAAAAAAGGCATATTTTGAAGCAAAGAGATGTGCAATAAATTTTGAAAAAAGTTTTCTCATTCATATCCCTAAAGTGTAAAATCCTTTTGCCACTTTGTTCATTAAAAATGATTCTGAATATCTACTCAGTCTCTGGCCACGTCACATTAGCTCTTTTCCACGTCAAGTACTTACCTGCTGAAATAAGTACTTTTTCTTTACTTATGTATTTTTTCTCTTTCCAGTGTCTCTCATGTCCAGAGTCCCTTCAGCTCTTTAGTCAAGCTTCGTAACTACGCCATTTATGCTCTCCCCAGTTTAACCATTTTAAGAATAACAAGTCAAAACCTTCTTCCTCAGGTTTAGATATTGATTTTTTTTTTCTGCCAAGAATGCTATTTATTCCAGATATACCACCCTTAGAATAACTTCCTCCCTAGACAATGATAATTATCTCAATTCAGATGTGAATAATAAATCAGTGAGCCTTAAAACAAACAAAACAGGGGAACCTGTCTAAGGTAATAAAAAGATTGAAGAAATAGTGAATAAAAAACTTAAGGGAATTATCTATTATTTACTCAGAACATTTTTTTCTTTTTTTTTTTTTTTAAATAAATTTATTTATTTATTTATTTTATTTTGGCTGTGTTGGGTCTTCGTTGCTGTGCGCGGGCTTTCTCTAGTTGCGGCGAGCGGGGGCTACTCTTTGTTGCAGTGCGTGGGCTTCTCATTGCGGTGGCTTCTCTTGTTGTGGAGCATGAGCTCTAGGCGCGTGGGCTTCAGTAGTTGTGGCGCATGGGCTCAGTAGTTGTGGCGCACGAGCTTAGTTGCTCCGCGGCATGTGGGATCTTCCCGGATTCTTAACCAGTGCGCAGCCAGGGAAGTCCCTTTTTTTCTTGATTAACTAATTATTCTTGGTGTATCTATGTGTTCGGGTGTGCGGATAATCAGAAATGTTTCAAAAGGCAAAACAGCTACAATCACGGAAATACTACAGTTTACTGGCTGGAAAATGAACAGTTGATATCTTTTAATAAATAACTGTAAATGGTAAACGTGGTAGTATCATTAAGCATTTTAAACAAAGAGACTGATTTCTTGTTTCATTTTATCTATAAACAGCCACATTTTATAGAAAGCCTGACTCTGAGGTAAGACTGTCCAAAGTGTGAACGATTATCTTGTTTTGTCCAAATATATTTTATTTAAAAGCATTTATTATTTTGCCATTAAAAATATTTCCAAGTGTCTTGCCATCATTTTATTGGTCTGATTGAAGTTAAATTTGAAACAGTAAAACTTTGTAACACAGAGTGCCAATAGTGTGAAAAGTTTTCTTGAATTAAAAAAAAATGGGTCCTTGTATTTATTACAATAAAATAGGGCAATCTGCAAACCCAGCTTGATTCAAGGTCCTGTGTACTTAAATTTAAGTTGTATTGAATGTCAAATATTACAAATTCAGTTTGCCTGGAAATGCAGCCTTATTTACCAACTATTTATTGAGTTAAACATAAAAATATTGAACACCTTTCTTCTAAGACTATTAAAAGTGGTAATAAAATCTGAGAAAGCATCCTGATATCATGAACTTTGAGAGCACCTACTTATGGAGCAGATTAATTACAGAAGACAAGAGGCAGCATTTTCCGGGTGTGAAGCTGTAGGTAGTCTAACCATATTCACAGCTGAAAATTAATATTATCTAGAATTCATACTGATGTGATCATATTGAACTTTCTACTTCAAGTATGGGGTAAATAATTTGCATAGTTTCATGAATAGAAGAAACAGGAAATCCTCATTAGTCATTATAGAATTTAGTATCTTAAAAACCAAAAAATAAATAGGACATGTGAATATTATATGTTCTTTGAACAAAGGTAACATTTAACATAGCTTCCTAAGTCTTTTGGACCACTACCAGAATTCTTCAGTTTAATCAAATTTCTACCACCTGACAAAGTGCCATGGTAGCTGATCAAATCACGCACGTCTGCTGTGAACATCCTCAGTACAAACAAGAGATATTGCCAATAATCAACTACTAATATAAGTTTGATTTTTATCTCATATGCTTTCCTTCAGCTCCCTTCCTTCTAACACAACCCTCTGAATAAATGTGTTGTTATGGCCAAGATGGCTGTGGCACCCCACACCCTAAATTTTCGTGCTTGCTCCTTTGATTGAACTACGAATGGAAACTTACTCTGCAGCAACTACCTAACTAGCCAACTAACCAGGTGCTCCTCCGATGTCTATTCAAGTTCTTTGATTTTGAAATAGAAGCACTCATCCAACTGTCAATGGAATAATAAGCACAGTAAAGTTGTACTTCAGTGCTTCCTGTTCCAGTAACTTTTTTTCCAGACTCAGTATTGAATTTATAATCTTTCCTGAATGTCATGAAAGAGAACCTGCATATTTAAACAAGCTAAAATAGAATGATTTGTCTTGCAAATAAAAAATTAAAAGTTTGTTGTGCTTACTTCTGACCAGGCTTAGCTGGTATTTTGCTAATATGGCCCTGACTGTAGATCTGAGTGTGGATGCATTCCGTAAGCTACTTAGCACATCCTCATCCTTCCTCACTTGATTTTTCAGTGCTCTCTCTCATACCTGGGCATTTTCCTGTGATTCAGGAACAGTCAGGGAGAATGATTACCAAATGGGGACTTGAAAATAAAATTGGCTTTAAACTATTACCTGTCTTCTTTCATGTCTAATGTCTCCTTTCATGTTCTAAGGTTGTCATTGCTACAGAGGAAAAAGCAAACTACCTGTGTGCACATCTGAAACATGACTTCAAGGCAAAGAACTAAAAATTAAATAGATCAATGAAAGGAAAGACACCTTGGACAAGGTCACTTAGATTTGATTAAATGTATTAAATTGTTTCATACTATTTTGTGGAATTTAACTTATCAAAGTCATTCCTTTGATCATCACGCTTAAAAAGTAAAAAATTTGCCATGAATACTTTTAACAAAATAATATTAAATCAGAAGCAGAAAAACTTTCAAGTCTAATTGGTCACTAGTAAACCTTGTTCTCTTTTGTAAGTAATGCATATTCTCTAAGTTCCTACCTAGCTCCTATGTGCAAGACACTTTTTTGCTCTTTAACTGCCGTACAAGGGGGTGAAATTATCTCTGTCATATTATAAAACTAGGAACAATCATTCCCTATTTCCCAGCACCTACAATTCAACTCTCATTTATGAATATTTCTTGATTTTTTTCCCTTTTCTTTCCATTCCCAAGTTACTGGCTTAGCTCCTGCTCCAATTATGTAGCACTTGAATAACTGATTACCTTTCTAATAAATAACCATATCTCTCTTTTTACTCTCTCACTTTTCTATGCCATTGTCACCATGGTCTTTCACATATATAGATGCTATTCAGTTTAAAAATCTTAATGGCTTACTTTAGCTTCAAAATAAAACCCTTTGAGTGGCTGGGAGGATTTTCATGGTTGATTCCTGCTTACATGAGTCAGTTATGCCTCTCTCAATGCTTTTCTATGCATTTCATGACTCACTTGTATTAAATATTTGAAGATTGCCTAATAATGTGAGTTAATATTTGGCTCCTTCTCCTTGGTGTTACTCCTAGTACATTGAACAATTTATCCTTTCTCTTATCCTAGAGAATTTGTATTCATTCTTTTTTTTAATTGAAGTATAGGTGATGTACAATATTATATAAGTTACAGGTATATGATATAGTGATTCAAAATTTTTAAAGGTTATACTCCATTTATAGTTATAAAATATTGGCTATATTCCCATGTTGTACAATATATCCTTGTAGCTTATTTTGTAGATTGTAATAGAGGTACAATAGTTTGTACCTCTTAATCTCCTACTCTTACATTTACTCTCCCTGCTTCCCTCTGCCCACTGGTAACCACTAGTTTGTTCTCTATATCTGTGAGTCTGCTTCTTTTTTGTTACATTTACTAGTTTGTTATATTTTTTTAGATTCCACATGTAAGTGATATCTTACAGTATTTGTCTTTCTCAGTATGACTTACTTCACTTAGCATAATACCCTCCAGGTCCATCCATCCATGTTGTTGCAAATGGCAAAATTTCATTCTTTCTTATGGCTGAATAGTATTCCATTGGATGGAGATATATATATATATATATATATAGAGAGAGAGAGAGAGAGAGAGAGAGAGAGAGAGAGAGAGAGAGAGAGAGGGAGAGGGAGAGAGAGGGATACACATACATACACATACACATATACGTACACCACATCTTCTTTATTCATTCATCTGTTGATGGATACTTAGGTTGCTTCCATATCTTGGCAATTGTAAATAGTGCTGCTATGAACATTGGGGTGCATGTATCTTTTCAATTTAGTGTTTTCGTTTTTGGATACATTCTTGGGAGTGGAATTTCTGGGTCATATGGTGGTTCTATTTTTAGTTTTTCAAGAAACCTCCATAGTGTTTTCCACAGTGGTTGCACCAATTTACATTCCTACCAACAGCGTATGAGGGTTTCCATTTTTTATGACTCAGTTTTGTCAGGAAATGATTTCATCATTCCAGTCTTCAAGTCCTTCTCTTACTACTTCCCAAAGGACCCTACACAAATATTTTTCTTGTCATTTATTCACACTAAAAAATATTGTCTGTTTATTGTCAATTGTTTCAAAGTACCCACTGTGTCTCAGGGTTTAGCATAATGGTTAGCATACAGCAGGCGCTCATCAAAAAGTAACAGCCCACTAGGAAATAAACTTCAAGGTTAGCACCACGTATGTCTCATTCTTGATGAATTTCTTGTATATGTTCAGTGCTGGTATAGAGGGTGCTCAGTAATCTTTGAGTGAACACATGAATGAATGAATGAGGAAACTTTATTCATTCCATTTGTTTTATATTTTCTTGGATTCCTGTGTTAGGAATGTCTCTGACCAAACATTTTCTACAATTTATTTAAAATTTTAATACACACGAGCATAGGATATTTAATTTAAATATCCTATAATTTTAAATATATATCAGATCTTTATGTATACAAAATATTAATAACAGCAACAAAAACATTTATAACTCATAAAAATTATTGTATTAGAACTTTTTCTCACACAATTGTTACACACTAATACCTTTTATCTGTGTTGCCTTGGTCAGACTAATACGCACACCCACACATATATACGCAGATGTGCAGCATCTCTTGAATTTCTAATTTTTTCTATCTGTCTCTGTTTCACATTTATTAGAAATAGTAAAACAAAACTTAACATCACTACGTGTTCTGAGAAGCCAAACTCTCTAGAATTGTCATCCACATACCATTGAAAGATTAATATTAATTATTAATTTGAGACATTTATATAACAATTCTATACTAACATACAGTTTACTTGATACCACATAATTCTCTGCTTCCTCCTCACCGCTAGTTGAGTTTAGAACTGCAAGGTAATTAAAATTTTAAGCAGAACAAAAGTGATATAGGAAAATATCTAATCATGCCAAAAATAAGAATTGAGTGTTCTGAGGATAAACTGCACTATTTGAATTATCCATATTTTTGCAAAAAATTAAGTAGTTGGGAAAATCTATAGTAGCCATAGGCTATCGGTCAACTGTTTTCATCATATTTCTAGATATTACCTGCAAGCAAGTGTGACATGAGGCAGAACAGAATGAAGCAATTGTTTTCACTCTCTTACCTACATTCTTCCTTCTCTTTAGAGGGCATGGGTTTCCTGTCTCTCTCTGTATAGGAATTTAAATGCAGTTCTCACTGACCATGAGACCCAGGCTTAAAGCAGTCAGTAATTCTTTCTTGATAAGAGTGTGAACTCATTTGGTCCATTAACAGAGAGTGAATCCTAGAACATGGGTGGAATATATCCTAGAAAAATTTATTTTTCTACTGTATTTATGTTGCAAGCATGAGAACCTGAAGCTAAGGATAGATGAAGTAAGATACGATTGGGGTAGGCCCCACAAAGCACAGAATGCTGCCTGTATAGACAAAGCAGAGCTGAGAGATGGACATGGGCAAATTGAGACCTAAATCAAGCCAGACTTGAAGCCAAAATTATCAATGAGTTATAGTTGATATTAATTAGCCATAAGGTTTTTTTTTTTTTTTTTTGGCTTAAGCCAGATCAAGTAGGGTTTTATTTTGCTAAAATATATCTTGCCCTTTTTAACACCTAAATAGTACATGTCTTTGCTTAGCCAAATTTATGAAAGGGCCTTTCTTTATTCTATCCTATTATTTCTAAGTGTTGAAGCCTGTATCATTATATCTACAGATGTTCTTTAATCTAGATTTATAAAAGGACTGTTGTGGTTATTTTATTATTTTTTTTTGTCTAGCTCATCTTTTCTATTGGAAATCACCCTATATATTTCACAGATGAGAAAACTGAGGTTAGAGAGATTAATTTATCTACCACCAGCTGTTAAGTGATGGAACTAAGATTCTAAGACTGTAAACTTAGAGAACATGCCGTTTTAATTGCAGTGAAATACTTCTAATACAAGTTTACATATGATATGTCCCAATGACTAAGTAGAGTAGACCTCAGGTGGGTACTCCAGAAATATAAGGAAGAGAGAGGTGACTGTCCATTGACACTATTGCCAGGTCATTTCCATCCTGAAGCACCGAAGAGCTAGGCCAATTTTAGGTTGGATCTGAAGGCTCAAATCTGCTTCTAGAGAAATAAGCAGGCTGGTTAGGAAGACAGAGTTTGAAACTACTTTCTTTGTCTCAGAATAGAGTCTAATATCCAATTCATCCCTTTCTGGTTGAAGTCCAAACCTTCTCGATATTCTTAAAACAATCCAACACTCCATGGCTCCTCTGGGCAGAGGGTTTTTCAAGACTGTCCATCATTCCAATCTCTGAGCTGCAGCCAGGCTTGGCTTTGGAGGGCCACCCCTTGGTGCAGATGTGAAATGTGTGTTACCACAATATTTTCTGAGAATAGTGTCTACCAAAGATTGTTCTGTGGAAAAAGACCTTTGGAGGAAAAGGTTTGAGGAATTTTGGGAACACTGCATAGAATGTCTTCATTTTGGAAAGTATAATGTGCATTAATAAATTAAAGGCTCTGAGAAGTACTTTAAAAATATTCATTTAACACATTTTTCCTAAATGAATTTAACAATAATATTTTCCTGTGAAATACTGATTAGCATTTTATGCTAAGAAACACTGACCCCAAAATCAGTATGAAATTTTAAATCATAACACTTTTGTCATTTCTTGACATTTATTTCTTAATAAAATCACAAGCTCACATTCAGATGAGCAGAAAAGTTAAAGTACAAACATGAAATTAACATTTTAACATTCTTATTGTTCAGTGCTATGAAGTGCTATTGATTGTATTTGACAAAATTTGCATATTCTGTCATTAAAAGTCTAATTTGATCAATGCATACTATATAAAATATCTATATTTGTTTTAAAGGTCACATAGTTGTCCTTCCAAATACCTAATACACAGTTGTTTATCATGACATGTATGTCTGAGAAGTATCCATCTTCCTGGCAAAATAGCCTCGATTCAGAGTTCCAAGTTTTCCAAGCAGCAAGAACACTGAATACATATAATTAGAACAGTGTGAAAACCTAAGCTCAGTTATACTCCTCAGTGTCAGTTATATGCAGACCTTCCCAGGTTTCATTTTCACGAGCTCCATTCTGTTCATCTACTGTATCAAAAGAGGATTAAAACCTGAAAGATACTGAGAGTGGAACAGAACCATGCAGAGGGAGCTCTCTGAGCCCTTAACACTTGAGAATATTTGGCCCTGATAAAAATGATTGTCAGATTTTCTAGAAACCTTGAGTCTGGAGGTAATGGAAACCTGAGTTTACTTCTAATTGGAAAAAAGGTGAGATAAAAAAAAATGGGCTTTTCTATTTGAATTTGTTTTAACTTGGGTCAATTAAATTATACTATCCTGTGGCTTGTCAGTCATTGTTTTACACACAAAGAAAGGAGATGTTAAGATGCTATGAGAATCCTATCATTTCTAATAATGATTGTAAAGCCAATATATAAATGCATTTTTATTAAATGTATAAACATAATTCTAAAACCACAAGTATCTCATAATATGCTTGGACTAAAATTATGTCATATCTCCCCATGCTTATAGGGTCAATTTTAATCCCTAAGGGTACACAAGGGCATGCTGCCTCTACTAATAAAATAAAACCTACATTTTCAGATGTTTAACACTTGAGGAGTATTTCTACAGATAAAGTAGCAAGAACAAGTGGCATTACCTCTGTCACTATGAATTTTATCTTCCCTTGAGGTCTTTTCATTTGTTTTCTCTGCCATTAACAAGTACACTACCTGGGACCCACAACTCACCCTTTAACCATCTGTCCCAAGTAGTACCCCAAAACTGCTTTGTTTAATAGGAGATAACCTGAAACTTCTGAAGGAGTGCATTAAAGGCAACAAAGGAAAAAGTAGGCTTTAGGCACAAGTCATATATATACATAAAACAGAGGGATTCCAAAACTTGCCATATCAAGCTTGCTCCCTAGATACATAAGGGCCACCCAAATTCAACTTACTCTCTAGGTCAAACATTTCTATGGTAAGCTTTCAGTTGTGACATGAACTTAGAGTTCTCTTGCCCAGATTCTGTCCAAATCTGAGCCTATCTTCACATCTAGGATGTTATCCTGATGTGTACTCATCAGGATTTACTTCCCAGCTATCTTCATGATTTTGGAAGATGGTATTATTCTCCTCAAATATTTGTTCTTCCTGTGAAAGAATTTAATTTTCCCACCCTGCTGATGTCAAGTCTGGCTATGTGACCATGTAGCTTATAGTGCTCTACCCTGGGAGGATAATGCTTGGCCACTCCAGTGACATCAGTTTTGTCCATGTGACTTGCTTAGGCCAGTGCAATTTGAATGGAAGGGATACTTGCCACTTCTCAACAGGGTATCTAAGAGTCATCAATTCCTTCCATCATTTTTGTTTGACAGTGATGTAGATAAGATTATTCTAAAGCTCTTGGTCCCAGAGTGAAAAACATGCAGCTGACCAATGATAAATACATAATATGAGGGAGAAAACAAAATTATGTATTATTAAATTCCACTACAATTTTTAGGGTCATTTGTTACCACAATATAACATCTTAATCAGACCAATACCATGCTCAAGGCCAAGGGAGGCAGTTTCTACCCTGGAGGATGTCAGTTCAGACTTTTACAATGTATTTTACATTTCCATTATACGAAGCTTATGTGCTATTTCTTCTTCGTAATATTAGAGCAATGATAATAACTTGCTTTTATGGTATATACGACTGGTATAATGATAAATGAGAAAATACTGTTACGTGCTCTTTACATTCCACAATAAACATTAATAAACATTTTAATAGTCATAAGAATAATTGTAGGTCAAAAATATTAAATTTTTACTTGGTAACACATTGATTTCACAATTAAATCATATGAGTTTTGTTTGTAGAAGGCAAAAATATCCACTGAAGGAACTAACAGATCATTTTGAGGAATATCAGCTTAGGCGCAGAACTGGAAAGCCTCCTGGCTGCCCTGAACATCCTACCCTTGCAAGGCATTCTAGGAATCATCCTGCTTGAGCTGGTCAGTCTATTCACAGTGAGGCAAGGCTTCTTGCTGATACATCTGATTGCTCTATGGTAGTTGATGCAGATGCAAAGGGGAATTGATAGAGCTTTTTGCTGGCAGTCAAAGCCTGCCTGTGGTTATTGGACATGCCCAGCTCTGACAGCGGTTTTAATCTTCTGCACATGACAAGAGAGAGGCAATGGCAGGAGTAAGGAGGTAGTGGTTTCACCACAGGGACTGAACCTGAAAGTCAGAAAACTTAGGACAAATGTAATTCACTTTGGTTTTACTTCTACCATCAACCCCTATCATCAATATGAATCAGGCTTGTTCTGGCCTCCTAGCACCTTTCACTTCCAATCCCTCTGATGAATGAAATGCTCTTCCTTCAGGATGACATGTTCCACTCTGAGGACTTCCACACTACTTTTTTCCAGCCCTGCTCAGTATATTAACTCCTCAAGACGCACACACACACACACACACACACACACACACACACATACACACATGTACATACCTTTCTTATAAGTCACTATATTTGTTTTCAGTGGAATAATAAAGAAATTATTTTAAAGGCATTTCTGCTTCAGTAATAAATGTGAATCCTGGGTATTTATTTGTGATAGAATTATTTAGATAACAGAACAGAAATGACAGATATTTTGTCAGACTTAAGTTGCAATAGCCTTTATGCTTATATCTTGCAGTTGCAATAAAAAATAAAGCATACATTTATAAAACATCTTATTTAGTCCTCAACATAACATAATATAGGTTTCTAACAAGTACTTCTCAGTTTTATTAATGTTTAATCTATACACGTCAACCAGAAAAGTTTTTAAAAAAGGAATATTGGTGGTCATTGAATACTCCCACTTAGATCAATGGGTTAAAATCTTAAAATTGAAGGAAAAGATGAGACTAATGTGGTTTCTGGTTTTTACCAGCATAATAATAATATATCGCAGAGTTCGGAAAATTTCAGTATCTCTTACTAGTACTTACAGATTGCCTTTCTTCAAAATTGCTTCGTGTTTCTGATAAAGGCAAGGATGCATTACAGTAACTCAGTCTTGACTATAATGCTTTGCTCAGTGTTTATTTATTGATTAAAATTTGTTGATTTCTTTTCAATAAAACTAAAATATTGCTCTCATTAAAAATTAATGCATTCTACAGATAAAACCTAGTTTAAAGGATAAATTGTATCCAGAATTATTCTAATGTCTGTTGTATTAGAAATAAAGCTAATAGCAAATATCACATTATAATCTGTCCCCTTTCAAAATTTATAAGCGGTTTACATTATTGTATTTTTTAACTTAGCATTTATTACTTCATACATCATCCTAAATATGATGTTTCTTTTCCTCATATAATACTTATAAAACCACCTATGAGCCATGTATTTTTATTTAGATGGCTAAGCCTTAAAAATTAAAGTTTCTAGTTCAATTTTATAAATAAGGCATAAAAAATGAAAAGTGCTGTTTTCCTCAATGACCTACTTCAAGAAAAATCATGAAAATGTACCGACAAACATAGGTACTCAATCTCAGACATTATAAAACGTAAAATGTACATGGTTTTCTCAGACCATTAAACAAAATTAATATTTTCATTGATTATGGAGAAGAATCAAACAAAACATTGGTTTGATTATCTAATAATCTTTAACCAATCCATTTCTCCATTCCGGTACTTCTGTGTAGGGTGTGTGTTTGTGTGTATGTGTGTGTGTGTGTGTGCGTGTGTGTGTCCACTTAAGGGCTATAAGAACAAATTTCTGAAGGAACTAATTCAGGAAATGTTACGTTCTAACTAGGTTTTTATTTATGTTTATTTGTCTTAAGGGGGCAGCAAAGGCACACAAAGCATCTGATAGTATAACATTCATCTGCTGTGTCCTAGACCAAAATTAAATGCAAACATTTTTGTGACAATAGAAGTTAAGGACAATGTGGTGATGTTTGTCATTTCAGATCTTTATGGAAACAAAGTCCACAAAGTCCAGTGTTTTAGTAGGATGTATGGCACCTTTTGGGGGACATTGATTAAAGATGCCCACTTTACCCATTCATTGAAGTATTTGCTATGTGTCTCAGCAGTTTAGCTGGACAGGTATAAGATGATTGTTGCTATTGGAACTGTGACTACCTAAGAATGTTTTCACAAGCATAACTCATCTGTGGTTTCTTTCTTTAGTCATTACTAAAGCCCAGGGATGTAAGATGTTAAAAATAAGATCCAAATTTCATAGCGGATTTCCTAAGAACTAGAGGGTTCTATACTGACATGTTGATTTTATAAATGACTTAAATACCACTCAGTTGATCTAACACAATTTGATTTTTGAATAACTTTCAGAATATACTCAAAGTAATCTCAAATGTGTTTTGAGGACTAGACAACAGTAATCATGAAGTAATCCATACCACTTCAAAAACAAGGACTTTACCACTGGGAAATTATTCAGTCCTCTTGAAATTATTGGGTAGCTATTTATAGTAGCCTATAGCGCTAAACATGCGTTATAATAAATGCACATTTAAATGGCGATTGTAAACCTTTCTAATTAACTCAAATGCAATGCTTAGAAATGTATAAAAGTGATGCAAATGCCCCTGAGAATGTGTATTTGTATAATATACATGTAGGGGTGTATCTGTATCTATATTTACAAAGTATTGAGTAAAAGCTTAAGGATCATACCAGTACTTCAATCAGATAATACATTTATGTTTCTATGTAGTTCTAGCAAGCCTAGTGATCTGGATTCTAAACTTTCAGTGAATTAGAAATAATGAATTAAAAATTGTAGGCAGGCATACAGGGAAATGTGAAGTGCTATGATATGTACTATGTGTGGAATCAAAGAAACTATAAAAAAAATCACAGTAGAGACTTGAATTCCTGGCCAAAAAGTATAAGAATAATTTTAGAAAGCTAAACAATTGTTGACTAAAATCATAATATGTGTTTCACAATCTTGCACAGTAATTGAAGTTAAAGGTGATGTCATCTTCTAGAAAAGCTTAGATTATCTTAAAATTATTGCTTAATAAAGCAAGAAATAAATATCCAGACAGTATGTTAAATAGTTCAAAATTATAAATGACCTAAATTTTTAATAACAGACAAAAAGTAAAATTATGTTTGGAATATCTATGTTAGTATATTACATACCCGTTAATTATGTTGTTTTTCTACGATAGCTCAAAATAAAAATTAGTATATGTTAGGTTAAAATGCAGAATATATGCAATATGATGCTTCTTTTGGTAAAATGTATTTTATATTGAACAGTTCATTAGAACAAAGACATTTTGTTGGTTACAGAAATATCTGGCCTGAGAATATATACAGATGCTTTAAAGAACAAAACTTGAGCTTTAGTTTCATAAAATAGTATTAATTAAAAAAAAAAAGAACTTAAGAGCCATTGATACATTTTGACTTATCAAATACATGTTGCTCATTCATACTTTTGTGTTTTCAACAAACATCTGTTGAACACCCACTATGTACTTATATGCTGTTGTGGGTCATGGGGATATGCTACTGAGAAACACAATCCTCTAGGAGCTTATAATTATTGATAAAGATGAATATGCGGACATAGCATTTCATCAGAGTGGGAATGTACCTTGCAACAGGGATCACATGGAGCACTGCACAGAAGGAGAAGGAGAACCACATTAATCATGAGAAAGTAGCTTACCAGCTCAATATATTCCCAGTTGAGAAGATGATAATGATGAGTAGGGGTTACAGATATGAAAGAGAGCAGGACAAGGAAAGGGGAACACGCACGAGGGACCACAGAAGGAGGACATGGTATGAATGGAGAAGAGGAAAACATTTGTATCTCTAGATCAAACAGGGTAAGTAAGGAGGGGGTAAGAGAAGCTGGACACAAGGGCCCTGTAAACCTTAATAATACCTTTGGATTTTAACTAAAGGCAAATTGGTGGCCATAAATCTTTAACCAGTCAAATGGCGTGACTGGGTTTGAAATTCAGATTTCTGAATCTGATAATATGGGGTATAAAATAGGTGGAAAGGAGAACATGGAACAAGGGGAACTTGTTGCAGTGATAAAAAGTATTGCAGTAATTTAGGTCAAAGATTATGGGTGCCTAGACTAGAATTATCACAGTGCAGGATTTTGAAACTAAGGGTTCACATGTAATGAAGGAGTTGAGACATTGAATCATCCTTGGGTGAAATGATTAAACTGAGTTTCAGTGCTGGTAAATGCAGGTACAAACTCTGGGATTCAGTGACACCATTCTGTTAGATACTAGCTGAATAGTCTCCTAGATTTCTTTCCTTCTTTACTTTTTAGAATCCAACTCTGACTCTTTTTAATGCTACAGAACAGAGGTTAAGTCAGGGGTTCTTTTTTCTAGCTGATGTTACTTTCACAGGGTGATTCAGTGAAGCCAGCTGGACTGATGCAGTCCTCTTTGGACTCCTTCACCTCTAATAACAGAAAACTACAGAATTCTCAATTGAGCACATAAAGAGTGAACTCGCTCAAAATGTGTCACTGATCACGTGCCCATGCTGTTGCAATTTACCCTTTCTTCAGCTAGAAATGATGGATAGTCTTCTTAACTGGCTTCATACAGATGGCAGCAACCTGGCAGGAAGATCTTCTGGCGAAGGTACATACAGTATTAGCATTTCCTGAGTTTTAGTTTTAAGCTTTGTAAAATGTACTAACTGACCCTAGACTAACTGCTTTATAGATACATGGGGGCTGGAGGAAATCATATCTTTCAAATATTACAGGAGGTCCATTAAATTAGCTTAGCTGCATATTAGCAGTCTGTATATTTGATAGAGTAGAGGACCATTTAGTTGGAGATGAGTTGTCTCATTCTGTTATTGCTGTGACATGAAATATTTTTGTCTGAGATGTCCGATATCTTTTAAACCTGTACTGAGAACGGATTCTTAAAATGTGAAGAAATATCATTCTATTTTCTATTAAGTTAAAGAAATAGGAACAATAGGAATAAAGAATTCTTGGCAAAGAAAACAAATTAATAGATAAATGGATCAATTTTAAAGTGCACTTTGCAGTTACCATTAACAGAGTAAATAGTTTCTTAGATGTTTTTATTCAGCAATATATCAGCATTGCCTCTCACCTTATACTGTACATAACTGGTGGCAAATGGATAATAGTAGAGTGTTACTTCACTTGTTAATCATCCAACAAAGAGAATGTGACTTAGTGATCAATGGCAATTACATTAGAATTGCAACATATGGTGAATTGAATCTTTTTGTACAGTGGCATTTAGTTGTTTGGGACCATGTACCAAATTAATGGGAGCATCAGGTAAATTTAACATCTTTACTGCTTTAATTGATCCTAAAGTAGGTAATTATGTTATCTATAAAGTCAGTTTGTCCTTTTTCCATTATTTGTGATGTGCAGTTGTACACCAGGCATACACCAATCACAATGCAATTGCAACATATATGGTTGGAGCCTGCTCCAAATGCAGTGCAAAACATGAAAGAGGAATAACCTGGAAGTTGTTGTATTGCACTGAAAGACTGTCTTATTCTTTCTGCTTTAGTTGTCATACTGGTGAAGAAAACGTATACCATTGTATTGACCTTTAAAATTTCTAATAACTGGAGAATAACTTAAAGAGTTTTTCTTTTGGATTGATTTGTTTTAAAGTCATCCAGACTGTTCTGAGTCCTCAGTATCCCAAAGTCCTACCTTGGTCAACTCAAAGTTTTTGCATAATTAACAGTTGCTGAAGTTTTTTGATTACCCCTTGGAAGGAAAAGCAGTCTTTTCAATTGTCCCTTCATCAGCACTTCTCAACTCTGGCAGCACATTTGGATTAACTGTGGAGATAAAAACAAATAACAATTTCCAGACTCTACCCCTATAGATTCTGATTTAATTGGTCTGGGAATGGGTCAGGGCAGAGATGTTTTTATAATCTCTTCAGGTGATTCTGATATACAGTGAGAAATGGTAACCATAACTCTAAATACAGGTCTTACTATAACAAGAAAAGATAAAAAATTCAATTTATATTGCCATGTATAACCATATTGACAGTAAAATAGGACTTACTGGGGAAAAAAGGCATAAGATTTACTGACATTTGGAAACACAGATTCAAATTGAGCAAGGTGAGCAGTTAGCAAAATACCGTTGAACAATACTATTATTTAGTCTTATAAAAGTTTGACAAAGTTTCAATTTTACAATTGAAAAACAAAATAAAGCAAAATGGTGACATTTAGATCACTAAAGAGGCAGCTAAGGCAAGGAAGTGAGTAAAAATCCACTCTAGTACTCCACTCTACTCTAGTACTTGGTGTTTACATACTCAGATGCCTAAGAGAAATGTTGTCTGCTTGGAATTGGCAAATAATACTGACATTCACTGAGTACTTTTTTTTGGTGGTCATATTTCACAGATTTATTGTTTTACATCTTAGAGCAATTTTAAGAAATGAGTACTATTTTTTTTTTTTTAAATGAGGAGGCCTTGTTGCTAAATCTTTTTTATTTATTTATTTATTTATTTATGGCCGTGTTGGGTCTTCGTTTCTGTGCGAGGGCTTTCTCTAGTTGTGGCAAGTGGGGGCCACTCTTCATCGCGGTGCGCGGGCCTCTCACTATCGTGGCCTCTCTTGCGGAGCACAGGCTCCAGACGCGCAGGCTCAGCAGTTGTGGCTCACGGGCCTAGTTGCTCCGCGGCATGTGGGATCTTCCCAGACCAGGGCTCGAACCCGTGTCCCCTGCATTGGCAGGCAGATTCTCAACCACTGCGCCACCAGGGAAGCCCATGAGTACTATTATTCCCATTCTGCGAAGCAGAACAGAAACTAAAGCACAGAGAGATTCAATGATGTGGACAAGTTTGTGAAGCTGCTGGGGATCAGTAAGTCTTTCCAGCCCAGTTTGGCTCCAGAGCCCACATTCCAGACCCCTACAGCAGCCTCTGTATTATATGATGAATGAGCCAGGTAAGTTGCACTGTGATCAAATAGCCAAGGCCTGGATCTGACGTGATCCAGGAGAAGAAGACTCCCCTCTCTATCTTGCAAATCTGCCTCAGCTTTTCTATGTGCATCTTGCAGGGATCTTAGCTTATATCTAACCCACAGATAGAGAGCCTCCCTGGCTACATGCCCTTGCAGAAGCCTCTGGGGGTCCCTGGAAGGAATGAGGAGATACGATCAAAAGATAGCCATTGAAAAACCTATAGCCCTTTGTTTCCACTGTTGTGGAAAATATAAAATATTATTTGATATTTGCCTAACTAGATGATAATATGTTTTCCTATGAGAATTATTTATATTTCAAGAATTCAGAATCATGGTAAAATTAATGGTCAGTTTACATAATTGTAGTTATGAAGGGTGAAATAATAGTGACAGGGAAACAAAAATTTTACTGTCTTTTAAAACATAATTTTTATCTGTCCTTTAGTTTCTGTATGCAAAAAGTTAAAAAAGAGATTTAATCTCTGAATTCCAGCCATTTGAAATTAGCAAAGTCACACACATGCAGGCCAAATTAAATCTAAGAATATGTAAAGCATTCACTATACTCTAGAGTTTATAGCAACAGTTATAATGTAAGTAGTAAAATTCATTATAAAAAAAGGAAACTTGATAAAGGCATTTTTTCTATTTTGTGTTTCTATAAAAACACATAATAAAGAAGTGGGGACTTAGAAATAACAAGTGATGTTGAGTTTTGAAAAGGACATTTAGTTTGAGTGTTACATGGGTCTAAAATAAGTTGAACTTAAAGACAGATGGGCAGAAACACTAAAGAAGATATTTTTTCCTGTGATCCAAATAAAACAGAGAAGAGAGAAATGGACAGAACAAAGAGAGACAGAAACAGAGAGAAAAAGAAACAGGGAGACAGAGAGGGAGAAAGAAACAATAAAGAGATAAGTGAATCAGAGTCTGCCCATGCAGTTAAATTCAAAATGAACTGCTGAAGAAGACAGTGCAGGAATAACCAAAAGAGGTAAATCAGGTGAGCCTATGACTTCTAAAACTGGAGAAAGTATCAATGATGTCATAATTGCTGACAGTTATCCTAACCTGCACAGAAGGACTAGGAGAACCCATGGGAAAAAGCAAGAGAGTGCTTTCATTGAACTCTGAGATTCTTGGATGAAAGGTGTAATAACTGAATGGAAGAGTTTGAGTTTCTCAGGATATCAGATGGTGTTATAATCAAGAAAAGCTATTTAAAGCAGATATATATACTTTAGGGAGGATATCAGATTCAGTTCCTATGATGCAGTAAATAAAACCAGGCTGAATTTATTCCCTTTTCTTCCGTAGTTTTTGAAGTAACCATGTGTTTTCCATTTACAAAACTTGTTTTATATCTCTAAGCTCTTTACCAAGCTCTTTGTATCAAAAGAGGATTATATATTTATAATGAAAAGTAAATTTCCTAAGTGCTTGTAAGATTGGATCTTTTTTAATATTTGTTAAATCAACCACCATGTTTATGAAAAAGTTAGAAACAACAGTATTTATTAAAATATAAATTCTTCACTTCTTATCATTTTTCTATAGCATCTTCTTGTAGATTTATTTCAAAGACAATAAGTTGTATTCAAAAGTTTAAACAAAGTTAAATGGTTAGTTAAAGCTGCTTTACACAGTACATTAAAATCCTGCAATTAAAATTGTAAAATAATATCTGATGACAGGGAACTACATTCATGGTATATTTTACTTAAAAATTATAAGTTAAAAACAATAATATTCTTTAAAAAATATACATTACATGTATAAATGCTGAGAGAGATCTCTCAAAAACTATACTGTAGTGTTAATGTTATTCATCTCTGGATGGTAAAGTTAGGATTTTATGGGAGAGTTTTATTCTTTTTATGTATCAGTAATTTCTAAATTATATACAGTAGATGTTTAATATGATAAGTTTAGGTTTTAAGTGACATCAGATGAATGATTAAATTCTCTTTAGGGAAGGAATATGAAGTTAGTGATGGATATAAGGGACTTTGTAAATGATGGGAGTTTATGTGTTTATCTCCTTTGAGAATTATATTACCACCTTACTCAAAGCTTATATATTTGTAAATGGCTATATAAAAAAATATAAAATATGCTGTTAAAAGCAGAACTATATTTTTAATAGTCATACTTTAATCTCTTCACTGTGATTTTCTGCCAGTATGATGAAAGCAGATCACTGTCCTTGGGTACATGCACAATAGAGCATTTTCCAGACTGTAGAGATGGATTTCAAGCTACTTCTGACCAGTAGTTATCTTAAATGTGAGTTGCATTATTCTTAGCTCCAAAAATCCTTTGATCTTTTTTATGATGGGATGAGAAGGAAGCTAACAATGTTTCCATTCAAGAACTTTTTGGAAAAAGTACCTTGACTAATGTTTCCCTTTTCATTTACCTGCAAAAGTCTAAACCTAAAAGTATTTTGATAAGCAGAAATCTTTTAAAAACATATTTAATGTTTATTTATCACAAAGTGAAATTTTTCAAAGGAGTTATATTTATTTTCTTTTATTAAGGGAAGTAAAAATCATCAGTTAAATAAAAAGTTGGTTTATTGGGATGGATGGTTTACAATAATTGTAAATAAAATCTGCCTTAAGAAAAAGTGACGACAAAAGCAATTTTTAAAAAACTGTTGCAAAATGTGAAACTTTGATGTTTTCTGGCAATGTCTATCAGAGCATTAAAAAATAAAAACAGTGATTTTAGCCAACCTTGTCTGTCCAGTGGAGACTCAACTAAGTGAAAACAAAAAATTGGTGCAAAACATCACTAATTTAGTCAAAACAGTCAATCCTCTTGCCCCATGAGGACACAACCTAAGTGTGCCTATTTAAAGATCAAAGATAGGCTAAGACAGTTTGGAACTTTGATCTTCACATGGCTGTGGAGTTTCAAGTAGCACTATAGGGTCTAGTTTTTTCATCACCACTCTACTTTTTCCACCAACCTGTGTTATCTGTTGAACTGAAAGTGCAGGGATGCATGGTTAGAAAGAGGACGGCAATTATGCGAGAAGCCGAGAGCAACGACAGCTCTGGGGAAAACACAAGTTTTATTTTATATACAAGTGATTTTCCAACATAAAGGTGGATATTTTAAAATGCTTGTGCTCAGTTGAAGAACATTCAAAATACAAGTTTTACTTTTACTTTTAAAGTAATTTTTTTAGATGCATGAAATCATGAATTCTATAAGAGATCATTAACCAGAATGTTATTAATGTGGAGTTGTTCTTCATTAATAATCATAGATATCTTAGATATCTAGATATCAATCATAAAGTCTTTTTCAGCACATAATATATACAAGTTAGCATTTAAATAATTGTTATCCTGCAGAATGTAAAGAAAATAATAACTTTGTAAATTCTGTCTTGCCAGCAAGATAGGGAATCTCTCTTCTCAGACATTTTCTTAGGTATTTCTTCTTGCACTGAGACGTACCGTTATTCATAACTTAGTACACCTCTCTCGCTTCGGTTCCCACAGTGCGTTATTGTATGGTGCAGAATAGTATAGTGTAAAGTATAGGCAGTCCTTTTAGAATAATTTTGAAATTTTGTATGACCTTAGTTTATACTTTCATATCAATAATGGTCTACTCTATGTTTGTTAATTTAAACCTTTTACTTTTTAGTCATATCCATTTTATATTTCCTTCTATTTTCTTTCAAGGTGATTTTCAGACTAAAATGGCAAAACTAGTAAGGTCAATATGGAAATGATGCCTAAGTCAAGTAAGCTGGTTTTTAAGTTAGCTTTTAACTGCTTCAAATAAATACTAAGTAAATGCCGTCTTGTTTTTATGGCGCGGTCTTATAGAGGAGGCTGATAAATCACCCAGTCACATTTACTAAGTCTTGGCAAAATGAGGAAGATAAATTCAGGGGAGGAAAAAGCTGATTCACTATTGATTTATTAAAATACAGGCCATTCCCTTGGCCCCAGTGCTAGAAAGTATTTGGACATACATTATTTTTGGAAGATTTAAAACAAAAAGAATAACTGTGCAGGGGGAGCCATCACAGATTCAATACAAATAGTTTTTTTTCAGGATTTCCTCATCAAAAACATATTTAGAACTCAATAACTCATTTGGAAAAGTCTTCCATCATCCTCTTGTGATCAACATGGGAAAGTGAGTTGAGTGACATTCATAACAATTTGAAGTAGTTTACTAGTGATCTGATAATTAGTTTCATTTCACTCTGAAAGTGAGTTTTGAGGGAAACATATCTTCTGGCTATGTATATAATTTCATCTATTCAAAATTGCATTAACTTTTTTAGGGAGAAAAGAGATAGAGTTCATGTTATTGAATTTGCACAGGATATGAAGAATAAGAATTTTAGTTGATAATTTGTATGATGGGACCAGAGTCAAAGGAGTTTGATCAACTGAAGTTACATGCTTTTCATCCCTCAAGATGAAGTTTAATTGAGATAAGTACAAAACCCTATACTTCAACAAACAAGCAAATAAAAAATCAAAACAGGTAAAAGACAGGTGATTATGGATAATAATAGCAGGTGTGCAGAAGTCTATGATATATCTACCAAAATTTGTTTTGAGGCAATTGGCATGTAGCTGAAATAAAGCTGGGCCAAGTTGTGGTCATCTGAAGTCTCTCAAAGATGTTTTATGCCCCCGCCAAATCATTGATTATAGCAGCTCCATTCTAAATGTACTTTTTCTGTTCTCCCTTACAATTCACTCCCCTGTCTAATTCATTATCATTCAACTCTTGGCTTTCTACATGAGAGTCTTTCACCTCCTTTATGTCTTAGCTTGAAATCGCCATATGAGAGGATACTTCCTAACAATTGTCTATAATCCAGTCCTAGTCCCATCTCCCCTAAGAAAAACCAAAAACACAACTTGCCATTTTCTATTTATTCATGGCATTAATCATTTTTAACATTTTTTACCTACCCACTCTAGAATATGACCTCCATAAATGTTTGCTGAAAGAATGCTGGTTAAGTCTTCTGCTCTAAAATCCTCGTATGCATTCTTTGAAAAATTCATTTTGCCACTGTAGTGTAAGATCTAAACTTCAATACAGACTAGACTACCCATCAAGTTTCTTTTTCCATACGTCCACTCCGACTGTACTTGGCCCTCAAAGTCATAGCTTCTTATAAATGGGAGAGAAGAAAGTTTCATGGAAGGCAATAATTTTACCCCTTTGCTTTCCCAATAAGGTGACCTCTTTCCTCCTCTGACTCTTAAATTTCGTAAAATTTATTTTTTTAATCCAGAGTTGCATTTCTCCACTGATGCTTTCTTGAAAGAGTTCCCTTGAGTTTACACTTAAACAAGAAAAGGAGTTTAGGACCAATCCACTGCAATATATTGGAAAATTTGTTAAACGTTACATAGTCTATATTACTCAAAACTTAACTGAGAATTGCATTAAGTTCAGGACACCATGCTGGTAGAGTTATGTCTATACTCTTAATTATTATAATAATTATTTTTATAATTCTAATGTAAATAGTAATAATTTATTAGGTAAGAGCGGTCCTTATGACCATTTCTGAATATGCATTGGGTTCATATCTTTGAAATTTAAGTAATGAATCAAACAGGTTCATGAATTATGAAATAAATATTGATTTAAGATAGGCCTGGAATGTTTCCATATTCATGTAGGAATTTTGCCTCTTTATCATAAAGTGGTGAGGCTTTAGAATATTATGTACGAAATAGTTCAGGTATATGTCCTTTTAATTAGATATCACACTTATATATGGCTCAAGAGTTATTTGTCAAAATCTAAGTACAGAATTGAGAGGTAGCTTCACAGAGAATGAGAACCTGAAATATTATCTCTCCATACTTTCTCCGTTTTCTTTTTTTTTTGAATTTTATTTATTTATTTATGTTATACAGCAGGTTCTTATTACTTATCTGTTTTATACATATTAGTGTATACATGTCAATCCCAATCTCCCAATTCATCCCACCACCCCCTCCCCCACTTTCCCCCCTTGGTGTCCATACATTTGTTCTCTACATCTGTCTATTTCTGCCTTGCAAACCGGTTTGTCTGTACCATTTTTCTAGATTCCACATATATGTGTTAATATACGATATTTGTTTTTCTCTTTCTGACTTACTTCACTCTGTATGACGGTCTCTAGGTCTATCCACATCTCTACAAATGACCCAATTTCATTCCTTTTTATGGCTGAGTAGTATTCCATTGTATATACGTACCACAACTTCTTTATCCATTTGTCTGTCGATGGGCATTTAGGTTGCTTCCATGACCTAGCTATTGTAAGTAGTGCTGCAATGAACATTGGGGTGCATGTGTCTTTTTGAATTATGGTTTTCTCTGGGTATATGCCTAGTAGTGGGATTGTTGGGTCATATAGTAACTCTATTTTTAGTTTTTTAAGGAACCTCCATACTGTTCTCCATAGTGGCTGTATCAATTTACATTCCCACCAACAGTGCAAGAGGGCACCCTTTTCTCCACACGCTCTTCAGCATTTGTTGTTTGTAGATTTTCTGATGATTCCCATTCTAACCAGTGTGAGGTGATACCTCATTGTTGTTTTGATTTGCATTTCTCTAATAATTAGTGATGTTGAGCAGCTTTTCATGTGCCTCTTGGCCATCTGTATGTCTTCTTTGGAGAAATGTCTATTTAGGTCTTCTGCCGATTTTTTCATTGGGTTGTTTATTGAGCTGCATGAGCTGTTTATATATCTTGGAGATTAATCCTTTGTCTGTTGATTCGTTTGCAAATATTTTCTCCCATTCCGAGGGTTGTCTTTTTGTCTTGTTTATAGTTTCCTTTGCTGTGCAAAATTTTAAGTTTCATGAGGTCCCAGTTGTTTCTTTTTGTTTTTATTTCCATTACTCTAAGAGGTGGGTCAAAAAAGATCTTGCTGTGATTTATGTCAAAGAGTCTTCTTCCTATGTTTTCCTCTAAGATTTTTATAGTGTCTGGTCTTACATTTAAAAGGTCTTTAATCCATTTTGAGTTTATTTTTGTGTATGGTATTAGGGAGTGTTCTAATTTCATTCTTTTACATGTTGCTGTCTAGTTTTCTCAGCCCCACTTATTGAAGAGACTGTCTTTTCTCCATTGTATATCCTTGCCTCCTTTGTCATAGATTAGTTGACCATAGGTGCATGGGTTTATCTCTGGGCTTTCTATCCTGTTCCATTGATCTATATTTCTGTTTTTGTGCCAGTACCATATTGTCTTGATTACTGCAACTTTGTAGTGTAGTCTGAAGTCAGGGAGTCTGATTCCTCCAGCTCCGTTTTTTTTCCCTCAAGATTGCTTTGGCTATTCAGGGTCTTTTGTGTCTCCATTACAAATTTTAAGATTTTTTGTTCTAGTTCTATAAAAAATGCCATTGGTAATTTGATAGGGATTGCATTGAATCTGTAGATTGCTTTGGGTAGTACAGTCATTTTCACAATATTGATTCTTCCAATACAAGAACATGGTATATCTCTCCATCTGTTGGTGTCATCTTTGATTTCTTTCATCAGTGTCTTATAGTTTTCTGAGTACAGGTCTTTTACCTCCTTAGGTAAGTTTATTCCTAGATATTTTATTCTTTTTGTTGCAATGGTGAATGGGATTGTTTCCTTAATTGCTCTTTCTGATCTTTCATTGTTAGTGTATAGGAATGCAAGAAATTTCTGTGCATTAATTTTGTATCCTGCAACTTTACCAGATCCATTGATTGGCTCTAGCCGTTTTCTGGTGGCATCTTTAGGATTCTCTATGTATAGTATCACGTCATCTGCAAACAGTGACAGTTTAAATTCTTCTTTTCCAATTTGTATTCCTTTTATTTCTTTTTCTTGTCTGATTGCCGTGGCTAAGACTTCCCAAACTATTTTGAATAATAGTGGTGAGAGTGGACATCCTTGTCTTGTTCCTATTCTTAGAGGAAATGCTTTCAGTTTTTCACCATTGAGAATGATGTTTGCTGTGGGTTTGTCATATATGGTCTTTATTATATTGAGGTAGGTTCCCTCTATGCCCACTTTCTGGAGTGTTTTCATCATAAATGGGTGTTGATTTTTGTCAAAAGCTTTTTCTGCATCTATTGAGATGATCATATGTTTTTTATTCTTCAATTTGTTAATATGGTGTATCACATTGATTGATTTGCGTATATTGAAGAATCCTTGCATCCCTGGGATAAATCCCACTTGATCATGGTGTATGATCCTCTTAATGTGTTGTTGGATTCTGGTTGCTAGTATTGTGTTGAGGATTTTTGCATCTATATTTATCAGTGATATTGTCTGTAATCTTCTTTTTTTTTGTAGTAACTTTGTCTGGTTTTGGTATCAGGGTGATGGTGGCCTTGTAGCATTAGTTTGGGAGTGTTCCTTCCTCTGCAGTTTTTTGGAAGAGTTTGAGAAGGATGGGTGTTAGCTCTCCTCTAAATGTTTGATAGAATTCCCCTGTGAAGCCATCTGGTCCTGGACTTTTGTTTGTTAGAAGATTTTTAATCACAGTTTCAATTTTATTGCTGTGATTGGTCTGTTCATATTTTCTATTTCTTCCTGGTTCAGTCTTGGAAGGTTATACCTTTCTAAGAATTTGTCCATTTCTTCCAGGTTGTCCATTTTATTGGCATAGAGTTGCTTGTGGTAGTCTCTTATGATGCTTTGTATTTCTGCCCTTTCCATTGTAACTTCTCCTTTTCCATTTGTAATTTTATTGAGTCCTCTCCCTCTTTTTCTTGATGAGTCTGGCTAAATGTTTATCAATTTTGTTTATCGTCTCAAAGAAACGGCTTTTAGTTTTACTGATCTTTGCTATTGTTTTCTTTGTTTCTATTTCATTTATTTCTGCTCTGATCTTTATGATTTCTTTCCTTCTGCTAACTTTGGGTTTTGTTTGTTCTTCTTTCTCTAGTTCCTTTAGATGTAAGGTTAGGTTGTTTATTTGAGATTTTTCTTGTTTCTTGTATTGTATTGCTATAAAATTCCCTCTTAGAACTGCTTTTGCTGCATCCCATAGGTGATGGATCATCGTGTTTTCGTTGTCATTTTGTCTCTAGGTATTTTTTGATTTCCTCTTTGACTTCTTCAGTGATTTCTTGGTTATTTAGCAATGTATTGTTTAGCTTCTATGCGTTTTTGTTTTTTACGTTTTTTTTCCCCCTGTAACTGATTCCTAATCTCATAGCATTGTGGTCAGAAAAGATGCTTGAAATGATTTCAGTTTTCTTAAATTTACCAAGACTTGGTTTGTTGCACAAGATGTAATCTGTCCTGGAGAATGTTCCGTGTGCACTTGAGAAGAGAGTGTAATCTGCTGTTTTCGGATGGAATGTTCTATAAGTATCAATTGAATATATCTGGTCTATTGTGTCATTTAAAGCTTTTGTTCCCTTATTAATTTTCTGTCTGGATGATCTGTCCATTGGTGTAAGTGAGGTGTTTAAGTCCCCCACTATTATTGTGTTACCGTCGATTTTCTCTTTTATAGCTGTTAACAGTTGTCTTATGTATTGAGGCTCTCCTATGTTGGGTGCATATATATTTATAATTGTTATATCTTCTTCTTGGATTTATCCCTTGATCATTATGTAGTGTCCTTCCTTGTCTCTTGTAACATTCTTTATTTTAAAGTCTATTTTATCTGATATGAGTATTGCTACTGCAGCTTTCTTTTGATTTACATTTGCATGGAATATCTTTTTCCATCCCCTCACTTTCAGTCTGAGTGTGTCCCTAGGTCTGAAGTGGGTCTCTTGTAGACAGCATATATATGGGTCTTGTTTTTGTTTCCATTCATCGAGCCTGTGTCTTTTGGTTGGAGCATTTAATCTGTCCAGATTTAATCCGTTCACATTTAAGGTAATTATCGATATGTATTGTTCCTATTACTATTTTCTTAATTGTTTTCTGTTTGTTTTTGTAGGTCCTTTTCTTCTCTTTTGTTTCCACTTAGAGAAGTTCCTTTAGGATTTGTTGTAGACCTGATTTGGTGGTGCTGAATTCTCTTAGCTTTTGCTTGTCTGTAAGGCTTTTGATTTCTCCATCGAATCTGAATGAGATCCTTGCCGGGTACGGTAGTCTTGGTTGTAGGTTCTTCCCTTTCATCACTGTAGATATATCGTGCCCCTCCTTTCTGGCTTGTAGAGTTTCTGCTGAGAAATCAGCTGTTAACCTTATGGGAGTTTCCTTGTATGTTATTTGTTGTTTTTCCCTTGTTGCTTTTCATAATTTTTCTTTGTCTTTAATTTTTGTCAGTTTGATTACTATGTATCTTGGCGTGTTTCTCCTTGGGTTTATCCTACCTGGGACTCTCTGCACTTCCTGGACTTGGGTGGCTATTTCCTTTCCCATGTTAGGGAAGTTTTCCACTATAATCTCTTCACATATTTTCTTGGGTCCTTTCTCTCCTCTTCTCCTTCTGGGACCCCTATAATGCAAATGTTGGTGTGTTTAATGTTGTCCCAGAGGTCTCTTAGGCTGTTTTCATTTCTTTTCATTCTTTTTTCTTTATTCTGTTCCACAGCAGTGAATTCCACCATTCTGTCTTCCAGGTCACTTATCTGTTCCTCTCACTCAGTTGTTCTGCTCTTGATTCCTTCTAGTGTATTTTTCATTTCAGTTATTTTTTTGTTCATCTCTGTTTGTTCTTTAATTCTTCTAGGTGTTTCTTCTTCAATTCTTCTAGGTCTTTGTTAAACATGTCTTGCATCTTCTTGGTCTTTGCCTCCATTCTTTTTCCGAGGTCCTGGATCATCTTCATTATCATTATTCTGAATTCTTTTTCTGGAAGGTTGCCTATCTCCACTTCATTTAATTGTTTTTCTGGGGTTTTATCTTGTTCCTTCATCTGGTACATAGTCCTCTGCCTTTTCATTTTGTCTGTCTTTCTGTGAATGTGGTTTTCGTTCCACAGGCTGCAGGATTGTAGTTCTTCTTGCTTCTGCTGTCTTCCCTCTGGTGGATGAGGGTATCTAAGAGGCTTATGCAAGCTTCCTGATGGGAGGGACTGGTGGTGGGTAGAGCTGGGTGTTGCTCGGGTGGGCAGAGCTCAGTAAAACTTTAATCCACTTATCTGCTGATGGGTGGGGCTGAGTTCCCTCCCTGTTAGTTGTTTGACCTGAGGTGACCCAGGGCTGGAGCCTAGCGGCTCTTCACTGGGGCTAATGGCAGACTCTGGGGGGTGGGGGGTGGTTCACACCAAGGAGTACTTCCCAGAACTTCTGCTCCCAGTGTCCTTGTCCCCACAGTGAGTCACAGCCACCTCCTGCCTCTGCAGGAGACCCTCCAACATTAGTAGGTAGGTCTGGTTCAGTCTTCTGTGTGGTCACTGCTCCTTCCCCCTGGGTCCTGATGTGCACACTACTTTATGTGTGCCCTCCAAGAGTGGAGTCTCTGTTTCCCCCAGTCCTGTCAAAGTCCTGCAGTCAAATTCCGCTAGCCTTCAAATTCTGATTCTCTAGGAGTTCCTCCTTCTGTTTTCGGACCCCCACGTTGGGAAGCCTGACGTGGGGCTCAGAGCCTTCACTCCAGTGGGTGGACTTCTGTTGTATAATTGTTCTCCAGTTTGTGAGTCACCCACCCAACGGTTATGGCATTTGATTTTATTGTGATTGCGCCCCTCCAACTGTCTCCGGACCCCCACGTTGGGAAGCCTGACGTGGGGCTCAGAGCCTTCACTCCAGTGGGTGGACTTCTGTTGTATAATTGTTCTCCAGTTTGTGAGTCACCCACCCAATGGTTATGGCATTTGATTTTATTGTGATTGCGCCCCTCCTACTGTCTCATTGCAGCTTCTCCTTTGTCTTTGGATGTGGGGTATCTTTTTTGGTGAGTTCCAGTGTCTTCCTGTCGATGATTGTTCAGCAGTTAGTTGTGATTCCAGTGCTCTCACAAGAGGGAGTGAGTGCATGTCCTTCTACTCTGCCACCTTGAACCAATCTCCTCTCCTTTTTCTTCCTATTATATTTCATAAGGTATTTTTTTCTTATTTGATTAAGTTTCTCTACTACTCATCCCACATGGATGCACAGAAGTTGGGCAGCCACTTCTCATTTCATGTATTATAGATGTAGTAACACTGAAAAACTAACCAATGGTCTTGCAATTCCAAATTTCATAGAAGAAACTGAGTAGTTCATTTGGGTTTAATTTATTATTTTGAAGAATACCGAGACTTGCCAAATAAATAAGGATATCAACTCAAAGGCTTATTCTGAACCAAGGTAGACACCCCAAATGCCCCAAACCCTAGACTCTCGACTTCTAAGACATAGTGATATTAATGTCTTAATTGAATTATCTTTAAAGTAGTATCTTAAAAGAAATCCCATTATTGGTTTCATTTCTACTGTTTCTCTGAAAAATGAAGAAATCTGTCCTTAGATAACAGCACTGATAATAGGATAAAAATCAAGAGAAATAGTGAAGATCAAATATGCCAGAATAATCTTTTCACCCATCCTAATCCTAATGGCTCTCTAGGGGCAAGAAAGTGCAAATACGGCAACAGAATCAGCAAGCTTCAGTGCCAATATATGATATCAATTCATAAAAGCTGCCTTCTCCACCTTATGCTCCAGGGTATATTTTATTCAATGATGCCACTAGGCAGTAATGGTGAACTATTGTGGTTTCATGAACAAAAACAGTGTAGAAAATGATAGGTTTGTGCAGTGCCCCAGATGTATGTGAACTCTAGGAAATAATACACTTCTGTTATCCAGAACTCAAATCCTTTTTGTGATGGTCTCAGTTCTTGTTCTTTGTTCAACTTATCTCAAAAACCACCCCAGTTATACCCTTTCTTATGTAGTACAACCAACATGAAGGGGAGAAGTATGACAATGACTGAGATTTAATTTTCTGGCGATTGTGTTGGGTCAAGTGAATGGCAGATTTGATCTGATTATATAAAATAAATGTAACTCTTGCTTTAGTAAATATGTTTAGTAAATAGTTGGACTCAGTTGGATGCAACCTGAGCTATTTCTTTTGGTGTGATCTTCTAGGCTCTCTGGATGATATCTCAGGTAACTCCTAGGGTTTTCCTCAATCATTCTCATGTATTATACAAACCACCAGGCACTGTCATCCCTTATTTTTCAAACTACTTTGGACACATGCAGCAGTATGCTGGAATTAGCTCATACTGGATCTAGAGCAAGTTGTTATATATTTAGGAATTTTGTGAACCCATTGTTAAATTGTTGGTCTCCTGAAATTGTTTATGGTGAATATATTTATATCACTGATATTATCAAACACTGCAAATCAGGGCCTATTTATTTATTTATTTTCCAGAGAGCTGGTTTACCATAAGCACAAAGTACCTGGGAAGCTTCCAAAAGCTAACTTGAAGCAGCTTGACTGAGTTTAAGAAGAGACGATGACTCTCCTTTCCTCTCCTCCCTGAGGGAGGTGTACAAGACTCTGATCTCATTACTTAGAGTAGTCCATTATCTCCTTTTTTTCTTTCTTTCTCTCTTGCTTTCCCTTTTTTCCTTCCTTCCCTTCCTTTCCATACCCTTCCCTTCCATACCCTACCCTTCCCTTCCCTTCCCTTCCCTTCCCTTCCCTTCCCTTCCCTTTCCTTTCCTTCCTTTCTTCTTTCTTTCATTTTATTAAGTTTGTTTGGGTATTTTTAGTGGTGTTGGGTGGACTCATGCTACCAAGATAAAAGTTTTATCACTTTTTCCAAGGTCTTCATGGTTTTCTCTAGAATTTGGGACTGCTTGGTAATAGATTATTCCCCTGCACTTAAGACAATAGAAAGTGTCACATTTAACTTCCTTAGTCATAAGAATCATTGAGACTACTTATATTTGCAGTTATGTTACATTTTGTATATACCATGTACTCAACACAGCAGATCTAGACTAAGAGATTCCCAGATTACCAAATTTACCTAGGCGCTCTAATACTTCAGATATCCTAATAAAATGTCTTAGTCATTTTGATCCCCTACTCTGTGCCACAAGGATTCTAAATCTCCACTTTTCTCAAATTTTTCATTATATTATTATACCATACATCAGAGAAAACAGGCACTATAAGGCAGCAATTTCTTTTCACTCCATGCTCTGACCCTCAACCCATACCAACATATAAACTTATTATCTCTTCCAACACTCCTGTTAGAATAGAAAAAGAATATGTCTTCTTACCAAAAGACAATTCTTTTGTTTATATTCTTATAGGTCCCTCTGTTGTAATCACCTAAACTTCTGCAAATTTTACAAAGAGTGAGCTCCTCCTTATCTCTTCCCATATTAAGGATCCTTTTAGTCCTTATTCTGTATCCACATTGGCTTTCTCCGAATGTACCATATGTTATATTTCATGAATAGTGTTTTTTTTCCATATGTACTTTTTTCAGATTCTGAAATCAGCATACATTTTATAATAAGGGCATATAACAATTGAATTACAGTATTTTTTCTTTCTTAATGTTTCATAAAATAGTGGGACATCTTAAAACCTAAGGCACTGCAAATGTTATTTCTGGTGAAAGCCTTTGCTCGTGTTTGTTTTCTTCTCATTCTCATTTCTTATTTAGTTCTTGTTTAGCCTTCATGATACAGATTAACTATCTTTCTCCCAAACGTCTTAAATATCTAGATAATAACTATGAGTTAAATTAAACTAATTAAATGAAATATACAAGGCAGATTGTAACATATAAATAAGTGCATGGTATGCTGGAGAGAACCCAGAAGTACAAAGCAGGAGAACTGGATTTAGTCTGGACTATAAGACTTGCCGATTGTGCAAACTTGAATGAATCCCATCGCCTTGGAGAAGCTGGCTAGTTCAACCTTCTCATTTCTTAAAGGGCAAGAAAGACTAGATAGCTCACCAAGGACATCCAGCTACTTTGTGATCGACAGCAGAACCTTTTATCAGAGACAGGTAAACTTTTTCTGGGAAGGACCGGACAGTAAATATTTTTAGGCTTTGTGGGTCATACTGTCTGTTGCATTTACTCAACAGATGAAAAGAATCTGTAGATTTAAAGCAATCAGATAATGTGTAAATGAATGGACCTGGCTCTATTCCAATAACACTTTCTTTACTAAAATTAGTGGCATGTTGAATTTGGACCGCACAGTGTAGTTTGCCAACCCCTGCCAAACAGCATAGAAGAGAGAGCCAGTTGTACAGACAATAGCATGTTTTGTAGATGATAGTAAAGGGGACTGGGGATGTAGTAACTAAAAGGCAAGAAAGGCAGAAAGTGAGATAAGAAAATATGGCACGCGTGGTTCGGTATTGGCTTCTTGTGTGGTCATCCAAAAATACATACTTTACTTTTTCAGATTAGAGTTTAATATATAAATTCACAATCTTATATAAGTCAGTAATAAAAAGGGATTAATGTTTTGTAATTTGATACCTTGCATACTGAAACTTTCTGAAATGAATAGAACCTCCTTTGATTTTAAGAGAAAAAAAATGTTGTTCCAAAACATTTCAGAATGCAAAAAGCCAGGCAAAATAAATAAAAAGAAAAAAAGTGCTTTAAAAATAGATAGTTTTGTTTCATAGGGGAAAACTAAGATAAATTCTTAGTTACAGAGGCTAGCTTTTATCCGTCAACTTCCCCACAGGGTGACTTCTCTTCTCTGCTCCCACATGTCAGTTGAGTGGGATAGGTAGGATTAAGTTATTCTAACTGAATAACAGTCATAGTGATGGGATCAGGAGCTGTTCCATTGTCTATGAAGATAGGAAATATAATGACAACACTTGGTTATCTTTTTTCATAAACTGATTCTAGAAACTGGGCCCTAGGCCTTGACGCACTTGAAATGCAAAGTGACAGAATAAAGTCAACCCAGTGAAAACTCATCGATGAAGTTTTTATGCATACATGACTAACAAAAAAAGAATAAAGTATAGGGAATAATCTTGGAGAATGTGAGGCACCTAAGCTCCGCACTGAGAAGCCGTTGTTTCACAGCAAAAGGAATACAGATCCTACTTGCTAGACTGGTGTTGACATTCTATGTTAAAGGTTGTGTCAAAGACAATCTACGGGGGAGGCTGTCTACCTGCAGAAGGTCATGGAGTTAAACTGTCCACCAGGCTGACTCGGCACAGTGGCATTTATCACAGCTCACAGGCAAACAGAACCTTCTCAGGCGTGAGAAAAACCTGGCATTTTCTGCTACCTGCGGGCTTCTGCTTTTTGAAGCCAGGAAGGGCATCTGTAAAAGTTGGCTGCCTGCATGGCAGACCACGCAAAATGCCAAGGAGAGTGATTTATGTCGCATTCACTGAGACTAAAGAGGAAGTACAACCAGATCTTAGTAATGAAAGGTCATGATAGTGGAACATTTTTTTTATAATCTTTTCAAAAAAACCTATGGCAAGAGACACACAGTTATTTCCACAATTTACAAATTTCCACTTCACGTGGCACTTGTACCTCTTAAGTCCTAAATTGTGACAGCTATTTAAATGCAGTACCCCTTTTTTTCTTTAAAACATTTATTTCACTGCTTTGATTTGTTTTTCAAGGGTAAAAAAGTAGACTACATTTCTTTAACCTTTCCCTATTTTTTTAAGTAAAATTGTTAATTACATAAAGTATTTTTTAATCAGGTGACTAGAATACAGTCCCACATGGACAAGAATACATACAGTATGGGTAATCACTGAAATTAAGAATTATAAACTTCTAAAGCTGGAAAGAAACATGAAGACCATTAAGTAATCAAATCCTTTTTTTTTTTTTTTAACAAAGGTGTGAACTTGTTTCTTGGATGTTATACTAATTGCTGAAATTTCCCAGGAAGAAAATAAAAAGCAAATGATAGAAATAATTGACTTTTCCCATGTTGCTTCTAATTTTTATAACATTTACTAATATAGAAGTAGAAAATACATAGGGAATGGCTAGTAATGAGCCCATTTTTTTAAATTGGGATATAGTTGTTTTACAATGTTGTGTTAGTTTCTACTGTACAGTGAAGTGGAGTTCCCTGTGCTATACAGCAGGTTCTCATTAGTTATCTATTTTATACGTATTAGTGTATATATGTCAATCCCAATCTCCCAATTCATGCCACCCCCCCTTTTCCCCCCTTGGCATCCATATGTTTGTTCTCTACATCTATGTCTCTATATCTGCCTTGCAACCTGGTTCATCTGTACCATTTTTCTAGATTCCACATATGTGTGTTAATATACAATATTTGTTTTTCTCTTTATGACTTACTTCACTCTGTATGACAGTCTCTAGGTCCATCCACATCTCTACAAATGACCCAATTTCGTTCCTTTTCCTGACTGAGTAATATTCCATTGTATATATGTACCACATCTTCTTTATCCATTTGTCTGTCAATGGGCATTTAGGTTACTTCCATGACCTAGCTATTGTAAATAGTACTGCAATGAACATTGTGGTACATGTGTCTTTTTGAATTATGGTTTTCTCTGGGTATATGCCCAATAGTGGGATTGCTGGGTCATATGGTAATTCTATGTTTAGTTTTTAAGGAACCTCCATACTGTTCTCCGTGGTGGTTGTATCAATTTACATTCCCACCAACAGTGCAGGAGGGTTCCCTTTTCTCCACACCCTCTCCAGCATTTATTGTTTCTAGATATTTTGATAATGGCCATTCTGACCAGTGTGAGGTGATACCTCATGGTGGTTTTGACTTGCGTTTCTCTAATAATTAGTGATGTTGAGCATCTTTTCATGTGCCTCTTGGCCATCTGTATGTCTTCTTTGGAGAAATGTCTATTTAGGTCTTCTGCCAGTAATGAGCCCATTTTTATCTAGTTTGAGTTTGAAGGACAGTTCAGTTTCTTCACTTGTCCGTGTGCTCTGAAATTATTTCTTGACACCTATTTTCAATGGCACTGTGCTAGGCTCTATGAAAGACAGATGAGTAAGACCCAGACCCTGTCCTTTTATGAAAAAAAAAATTTCTGAAATTTTGCTAATTCTCTCAAAAGTCACCCATCCATTGTTGTCATTTGAGTAATTTATGTGTTTATCATTATTCTATTTTTGTGGTTTCTGAACATGTTTACAAGAGAAAAGGATAGGGACTTCCCTAGTGGTCCAGTGTTTAAGACTTCACCTTTCCATGCAGGGGATGTGGGTTCGATCCCTGGTCGGGGAGCTGATATCCCACATGCCTCGTGGCCAAAAAACCAAAGCATAAAACAGAAGCAGTATTATAACAAATTCAGTAAAGACTTTAAAAGTGGTCCACATCAAACAAATCTTAAAAAAAAAAACAAAACAAGAGACAAGGATAAAGGGAGGTTCTGTCATTGTTGCATACAGTCTAATGGACAAGAGAACACGTGTATAATCATATACATAAATGCATTGTAATTCTTAAGTGGATGATCTTCTCTAGCTGGAATAACAGAGGAAAAAAGGAAACAAGAATATGTAAATATTTTCACTTATTCAAGTAGACCCACAATATTTTTTTTTGCCTTGAATAGGTGGAATAAAAAAAACAGAATTGTCATGATTTGTTCTAACCATAAACAATGGAATGATCAGAATGTAATTTAATTTCAGTTTAGGTATAACATACCCATTTAAAATCATTAAATAAAAACAGAAGGTTTTGTTACATTAATTATGTTTGATTATTAAGCTTGCTACATGTCTCATTACTTCAGTTAAAGTACATCCAACACATATGCTTTTACCGGTTTCTTTTTTTTTCCCCAGGAAAAAAAAATGCAAAGGAAACAAATATTGAAGTGAAAACAACAACAAAATAGCTCACATGTATTTTACACTTGCAATCTAGCTTATCTTATTTGACAGCAATTTCATATTTAAATTTCAGCAGGCAGAACTACAAAAGCAAGCAAACACACTGACCAGATTCTTTCAAACTATCCTGTAAGCAGAATACTTTTAAAGCTGTTAGGTATTATATGTTTTTTATTCTAGATGCAGAAAACCTATTGTTTCTCACTGAAAAACATTTTTGAGATAGATGCAAATTCACAGGAAAATAATGAATATTAAGTAATAAATCAAAAAAGTATTTTTAATATAATGATGGGAACAGCGAGTCATTTTTTCTTCCTAGGCTCATATTTAAGCCTAGAGGATTGGACTATCTCTAAGTTTTCACCCAGTTCTAACATTACGCGTTTTAGGATTTACTACAGTAGCTTCTTTTGCTATTGTTTTGTGTTTTCCTGTAATTCACCCAACATTTCCCAAATTGAAGTTATACCTCAGAACTCAAAACATTTCCCTTCTTAATGACAACAGCGGGTCTAAGAATGCCCATAGATTTCTGGCAGAACTCTAAACTAAAAATTAGAAAGAGACAATTATAAGTTGGAGAAAAATACATTAATACATAAGGGAAGAGAAGAGGGAGTGATTAGGAGAGCCACAATGAATTATTTTATAAGCCTCAAGAGTCATCTTATAGTAGGAAAAAGAGGAGGATAGAGGGGAGAGACAGAAAATCTATCTTCATCTTAACTCCCAAAATCGCTTTGAAGTTTTTCAAATTGGAAAGGGAAAGAAAAAATAAAATGATTTTTAAATCTCCAAAACAATATAACATTCATGTTCGTGTGTTTTTTTTAAGCACACTTGGACATATAAATATCTACCTGATTTACAAAAAAAAAATTTTTAATTTTATATTGGAAAAATATTTAAGTTTTATAATGGAACCCTAAGCTAATTCATCAATAAAAAAAGAAGTTAATGGACTTCCTGTTTCAGCTCCAGTAGAGGAGATCACTGCTACCCTTAAAACAAGAAAGGCTGGACCAAGTGAAAGTTAGTGATTTTTAATCAGAGTATTGAAGTCTAGTCAAACTACCACCCTGAATTCTAGAGGGACAAGTAAATCCAGACAGTTGGATCTAAGATATGCTTATCTGGAGCAGAAGCTGGATGAGCTGTAAACTGGTAGGAACACTTAAATGGTAACTTAGATGACTTGCTGGAGGCTTAACGAGGACAGCCTGAGAGTGACAAACTTGTAGGCATCAATTCTGATGCCAAAATACATTTAATTGGATTTCAGTAATTAGGTAAATGGACAGCAGATGGTTGGAGGCAGTGCTTTCCTCTTGTAGTTGGAGGTTACAGGCTAGCAAAAGGAGAAGGTACAATGCTGAATTCGGTATCCTGCAGATAAGAGTTATATCAGTGTTTGGTTAAATCAATCTTTAGTCTTTATATTTGGGAGGATTTAAATTTTGTTTCTTTTAGATAAACTAAATGCATTATTTTCCTCAACATTCCTTTGTTCATTTTACTTTGTCCTTTCCTTCTTTTTATTGCACTATATATATTTTTTCTTCTATTAGCTTTGAAGCTATACATTTTATTAGTCTTTTTCTCCTCCTTCCCCTCTTATCCTCTTCCCCTATCTTACTCTTCCCCCTCTTCTTCTCCTACTCTTCCTTATCTCCTCCTTCTCTGCCTCCCTTTTCTTCTTCTTAATATTTTTACAAGTGTTCTTTTATATTTTCCACATGTTTACACTTTTCTTAAATTAAGACTTCAGTTTTTAGAGAAGTTTTAAGTTCACAGCAAAATTAAGAGTAAGGTACAAATATTTCCCATATACTCTGTACCCCCCCCATATGCATAGCCTCTCCCATTATCAACATCCCCCCCCCCAGAGTAGTCTTTTTGCTACAATTGATGAACCTACACACATCATAATCATCCAAAGTCCATAGTTTACATTAAGATTCACACTTGGTGTTGCAGAATCTATGGGTTTGGACAGATGAATAGATGTGTATCCATCATTATGGTATCATAAAGCATATTTTCACCCACCCCTCTGAAAATCCTGTCCTCCACATATTTTTCCTTACTCCCCCAAACCCTGGTAGCCACTAATCTTTTGACTCTCTCCATAGTTTTGCTTTTCTAGAATGCTGTATAGTGGGATTCATACAGTATGTAGCCTTTTCAGATTGGCTTCTTTTATTTAGTAATATGCATTTAAGCTCCCTCCATGTCTTTTCATGGTTTGACAGCTCATTTCTTTTTAACAGTGAATAATATTCCATTGTTTGGATGGACCCCCAGTTTATCCATTCACCTACTAAAGTACATCCTGGTTACCCCGAAGTTTTGGTAATTATGAATAAACCTATCAATACTACAGACACCTGTGTACAGGTTTTTATGTAGCCATAAGTTTTCAACTACTTTGGGTAAGTACCAAGAGGAACAATTGCTGGATCATATAGTAAAAATATGTTTAGTTTTGTAAGAAACCACCAAACTGTTCTCCAGTGTAGTTGTATGTTTTGCATCTCCACCAGCAATGAATGAGATTTCTTGTTGCTCCACATTCTCGCCAGCATTTGGTCTTGTCTGTGTTCTGGAGTTTTCACCATTCTAATAGGTGTATAGGAGTATCTCAACGTTGTTTTAATTTGCATTTCTCTTATGACATATGACGTGTAACATCTTTTCATATGCTTATTTGCCATCTGTATGTCTTCTTTGTTGAGGTGTCTGCTAAGGTCTTTGAACCAATTTTTAATTGGATTGTTTACTAATTGTTCCAACAGAGCTCTTCCCTTGTGAGTTCTACACTTCCAAGTGTTCTGTTTTCTTTGTCTCATTTTATGTGTAGTTTTATGTTTTTCCAGTATTTGAAGAATCTAAATAAATATGGGGAGGACTTTTCTGTTACCAAATGATCATCAAGAAACCATCATTAGGGTTTATCAAACAATATCACTTTAAATCTGAAACACTCCTTTACTTATAGAGTATAAAACAAACAGTGATGATTAAACTTAAATTGATAATGTTTCCAACCTCAAAGTATGCCTTAATTCTAAGGTTAGCAATAAGGGAGACAGAGGGGTTGCAGTAAAGTAAATGAGGGACAGATGGAAAGAAAAAAAATCATGAGGTAGAAAAAGGGGAGGAATGGATGAATCAAATCCTTGAAGGATGCTTATTTGGAAATATTGTTCTTGTGACACCTTGCTCTTCACTAGGCTGTGTGCTGAGTGTCACCACTTAATTTTGGAATGATAATTATTTGAATAGTCAATATTTATAGTTATTCAATACCTGTTAATCTTTAAATCCTCAAAACTTTAATCTGAAATGTGTAGTCTACTGTTCCTAGCTAGGGGGAAATTTTTGAAAATATAGCATGAAAAGATTAGAGAAATATTGCTCTTAATGTAGGAAAACTGAAATTAAAACAGTATTTGAGTATTGTAGTAGGGATTTCTTCTTCCTACTGTAAATACTTCATTAATACCAATGAGAAAACATTGTTACTATTCAAGAAGATAATTATTTTATGTTTATTCTTCATGTAATGTTATTCTTCATATGCAAGTTCCTTACAGAGTTCCATTTAAAACTATTGGTCAGTTCTTTAGGGAAATACTTCTATTTCAATGGAAAGTCGTCTAATAACATATTAAGTATTAAAGTCAAGTCTCATTTTACTCTTTATATCCATGGCCACAACTTCTCACTTATATATATAAACTGATTAAATAATTTATGCTGTATCATCCTTTTTGCGTGTAAAAATGGCATATGCCTTTCTCTGTTTCCTTCACCTCAGGTAAGAGTACAGTCTTCTCCGAATCCATTTAGTATGGAGCAGGTGGGGCAATTAAAGTGAATTAATATGGTGTCTGAATTATCACTTCACATTGATGGAAACATGGTTGCCTCTATCCTATTAGTTAACTTTTTTCTTAATAACAAAACTACTTCCATGTAAAGTGCTTTTGTTTCAATAGAATGCCTTAACATGGGATGTCAGTATTTCTCAGTGGAATAAATTTAAACTTTGTTCCTCAAACCAAAATTTCAGGAAGTATTCTTTATATTTTTGAAATTAGATATTGGAAGAGTACCAGGAAAGGAAACAATTTGTCATGTCTTCTTTTTTTTTTAATTTAATTTTTTTTAACATCTTTATTGGAGTATAATTGCTTTACAATGGTGTGTTAGTTTCTGCTGTATAGCAAAGTGAATCAGCTATACATGTCATGTCTTCTTTAGTCATGTAGGTAACTTCTCTCAGAGCCACCAGAATATCTTCAAATTTTGGAACTGAACATGGGAAACAACTTGACAGACATTTTAGACAAATAGACAATAATTTGAATGCCAGACTTAATCAGTTATTTATTAGTTATGTCATCTTGAGCATGTTACCAGTGCTCTCTGGGTCTCAGTTTTTCAACCTACAGTGTGGGGATAATAAAGACTGCTTGATGGAGTTCTTTGAAGTTGCTGCAAGATAATGTAGGTAAAGTACCTATAGCTCCTGATATAATCAATAAATGTAGTCATCTTGTCTGCAAATGATTAAAATACAAAAGATTCTTTCTTGTAAGGCAAGATAAAGAGCATAAAATGACTCTAATAAATCTAGTGCTATTCCCATGTAATCTTTCACCAAACCATTATTTTAATAATTAAGCTTATACAAATATAACCAATTTTGAGCAGTTTCAATATAGTGAGGAATTACACACACACACACACAGACACAATTGTTCCAGTCATTGCTTTTAATTGTGCTTTGTGGAATCTTCATTTTTAAAAGACTTCATATGTTTACATGTTTGGTTATAATAGTCAGTATGATTTAAAATGCTAAACTCAAAGTTGATTTAAATCTCATCTCCTCCCTCACCTATGTACCTGCATGGTAGTGTCATATCTACTCTTCCCTCTTTTTGCCACTGCAGAATCTTGATAAGAAAAGATTTATGTGGTTCAGTGCATAGAGTCTGCCTCTGGGATTCACATACCCCTCCCCATATAGGCTATAGCTCAGCCATTCTCAAAGGGCAGCCAACACCTTCTAGTAAGCATTATAGCGATAGAAATGTATGAGCACTTTTAATCAGCTATCACAATGACTATAGGGTACCACTGGTAGTTGTCAGAGAGATGCACAAAATACAATAAAAATTTTTCCTGCATAACTATTGATTGAGGCTAATACTACTACAAATAAATATAAGTAGTACACAAAATAGCACTGAAAAATTTTATAAGAAGGTGAATAAAAATCCTAATAATTTAGAAAGATATTATAGAATGGGAAATTTAAATGTTAGAAAAATATTTATATCATTGATAAATTATTGATTTTGTGTATTTTTCCTCCTCAATGTATAATTGTATATCTTGATATATTGGTACTGAGTCGGTAATTCCACCTTTGTTTAACATTTAGTCATTACTATTACTGATACATTTTAGGTATAAACAACAGTGTGCCTTGAAATTTTGTTGATAATATTCACAAAACAAACTATGACCTGTAAAGTGGTTTTGAAAATCTAGCAACTGTAGTGGCAACATATAAACATTATTTACTACCTATTTTCAAGGTCTAAATAAAGTTCTTTCATGTCAAATATTGAATATTCTAAACATGCTTTTTGCAGTTAAGTTGAATTTCATTTTACAATAGCAAATAAAGTAATATAAACTATTTGTAATAAGACAGAATGATGAGTATTTGAGGGTTTAAAGGTAAAAGAAAAAATAATAACCAGTATAGCTGTAGGCCATCTCTGTTCATTATCTTATCTTTCATAAACTATTACTATCTTGTCCATTATATACTACTGAATACAAAAAACAAAACAAAAAAATAAAACCCAACTCAAATTTAATATCTTAAAACAATGATTTTATTTTGCTTACAGCTCTTTTAACTAGGAATTTGAGTAGAAAACACTAGACGGCTCATATCTAATCTATGGTATCCTGGCCTAAACTAGAATGGCTCAAATGACTGGAAATCAGTCAGATGACTGATTCAGTTAGTGCGACATATCTGGAATCTTGGCTCTGGTCTTTGCTGAGTATCTTGTTTCTTCTCCATGTAGCATCTACAGGGGGTCAAAAATTCAAGGTGGCTTCTTTATTTATTTGTCTGTCGCCTCTACTGAGATGACTTGAACAACTGTGGCAAGTAATCTCTGTCTTGCTGTGTGTTCTCTCCAGTGCGTCTAGCTTAGTCTTTTTTATAGCATGGCCGACCTGTGATAGTTAATCTTCTTATATGGGGTTTGACGTCCCAAAAGCAATTCTAAGGAACCAAGGGAGGACTTATAAGTTTTTCAGTGTTACTTCTGCTATATTCTATTGGTTGCTGAGGAGTCACCCAGATTCAGTGAGGCAAGGAAGTACACAGGGCATGAGAAACAGGGGAAATGTTTCATTTAGGCTGAAGGCATGATGAGGAGGCACATCTTTGAAATCAGCTACCACACCATACATAAGTCCCCTCTGTTCTGGCTCTCTCATGGGGTGAATGAGTCAGTTCTTTGGAGTAACTTGCTCAGCCTCCTCCTTATACAGTTCACTGATTTGGAAGATCTGGCTTTCTAAACATGTTCCACTACTTACCAAAGTCTACCAACAGTATGCTGTTTAGCATCTTGCTTTTTATAAATTCCCATTTTCTGGTAGGCAGCATCTCAGGAAGGATGCCAATGAAATGGTCAATACGTATTCTCTGAGGTGCCCAGTTAACCAATGGAAAACTCAAGCATCTTTTTCATACGAAATGGTGAAGTATGTCAGTTTAAGAGCTTTTCTCTCATTCTCTCATGCTCTGTGATCTCTCTTCAGTTTTTTTCTGGATTTTCCCCCCTTTACAACCAATATCCACTCCAGCTAGACCCAAAGGCAGAACAAATATCTATTTAAGGCAACATTTAATCTCTGGAAATGATTCTCATACAGCTCTCGTCATTTGGCTTCCAGTACAGTAAATCACCCTTCTACTTTTCTTATTTACAAGGAAAGGAATTTTCATTCATAAAAAATATTGTACTTACCAGAAGGCTGGAGAAGACCTCTTCTCTTCTCTTCCTTCTCTTCTTCTTCTGATTTCAGTATTTTAGTCAACAGTTTTGAGCAGGAGGAGGTTGTGACAGGGCCAGTTCTTCTGCCTCTTAGTAAGGATTGAATGAGAATACATGCTCCCAGTTAAAGGTGGCTTTCTTTAGAATGTACTGGTTTTCTTTTACCTGAATGCTCTAATAGCAATTCCAGGGAAACAAAAATTCCCAATCAATATTGTCTTAGACAAACAATACAACCTTTTGTCTGCAAGTTCCTGATTTATGAAAGTGTTCTGATTGACTAGAGTATTCATTCTTGGGAAAAGGTGTAAAAAGTTTCTTACAACTATATGATTATATAGACAGAGAAGATGGTGCAAATCAATTTTGAGGGAATAACAACAACACATACCTAATTAGATATTAAAGTGGCACACTGATGGTAAATTAGACTTAGTGCATAGGCCGCTAGCAAGTGTTTTCTTCTTAAAATGTTATTTAAGTAATTTGAACATATAAAGTGAAAATGATATAAAGGAAAAAGAAAACAAAATGATTGTTTCCATTATACTTTCTTAGATAAATATAATATCTTCTACTTCTTATTTTAACTTGTCATTTGATGTACAAATCTTGTGCTAAAACAGAGTCATTTCATATCATGTGAAAGAACTTTTCAAGGATTATCTCCCATTATACTGGGATATAAGCTTCCAGTGTTAACACGGGAAGCTTCAATTGATATTAGTAGGAAACACTGTGCAGAGAATAAAGACTCTCCATTCAATGCATCCTAATTCAGTTTATAGCTGACAGACCAAAATGCATCACTACTGTCAAAAACAGTCAGTTTTAGGATGGGTCAATTTGGAATGAGGTAATGAACTTTGGCTTAAGTAAAATGGCAAATATTAACTAACAGATGGCAAAAATATTAGTCATTTCTATCACATCTATTTATATGACAAGTGGAAACCAAAAACATTTGTGATTATAAGTGAATAAGGTGATATATTAGTTACAACTCTTTTGTTTCCAAGTGATAGAAAACCAAGGTACTATTGGTTAGGATTAAGATTGTGAGATAGGGAAAATGCAAAATAACAATTGCCTAAGAAGAAAGAAGTTATTTAACTTTCATAGAAACATAAGCGGTCCATAGTTGGTATAGTAGCTCCAGATATATCAGAGAACAAGCCTCTTTTAATGTTTTACACCATCAAGTTCAATGCATGACTTTCACCTTGTGTGTCCACAGGGTGACCACCCATTATGTCCACATTATATCCAGCAAAAAGCAGGAAGAAGGAATGATATGGTCACATCCAGCTTCAAGGAAACCTGGGAAATTTATACTTTTGTCTAGTGACAGTTCTGTATACCTGTTCTACTACTGAGAAAGGCAGAAAGAATAGCTAATGGGGGTTAACTAGCAGTATCTGCCACTCCCAACTTAACATAGTTTAAGGAACAATGGAAATGTTAAAAATTGGGATGGTTTAAAAGAACTAAGAACAACTGAGTGGGAACAAACATTCGCAAGCCATCCAGACTCTCTGTCTCTTGTCTCTGTCTCCCCTTGTGTATATCCTTCATGTTTTCTTCTCAGGCTTTCCAGTCCATATTGCACCAAACATGACTACTGACGATGCTGGGGCTTTATGAGTTTCCAGTTTGTTCCCTGGAATATCTAATTCTGTTCCTGACTTTGATTCAAAATTCCCTGAAGGTGCTTTTACTTCAGCTTAGGTCAGCCACTGATTCCTGAACCAATTGTCTGCGACTAGTGGAGCAGAGTCAAAGTATATAAAATAGCCATTCCTTTGTTAACCACTGGTGAAGAGGGGCCATTTCCCAGAATGAAGAGGAGATTAGATAAAACGAACGAACAAATAATGAATTCTGGACATATGCAATTTACTTACATATGTAATCATAATGATAATGTTTAAAAAATCTCTTGGTAGGTAAGCTCTCAGAAATTCTGTAGTCTCCAATAGCAAAGATCTTTTGTTATTTCTAATTCATAAATAACAATGATGGTTGATCTTCCACTTGCATTCCCGATCATTTATGATTTTAAATGATGCCATGTTTTGAAGTGTCTTGCATTGGGCCATTTGAATATGAAACATCTGCTTTTCATTCTGATGTGGGAAAAAAATACCTGAATCTAAGTGATATAAACTAATTTGATAATTTGTATATTAATCCTGATAAACTAAATAGTTTATTTTGTCAAAGTAGACTTTTTGTGTGTGTGATTTGGTCTCTGAATCAGCCAGTAGAAGTGCTTCTACAGATAGCCTGAGTCTGTTTTGTAATATCAAACCTACCTGCAAGTCTTCTGAAACCTGTGTTTCTTGTGTTCTGTTGACCTTATAGCCAAGAGTTCTGCTCATTAAATTTCTGGGTCAAAAGTGAATTAGCCTGGGCTTCCCTGGTGGCGCAGTGGTTAAGAATCCGCCTGCCAATGCAGGGGACATGGGTTCGAGCCCTGGTCCCGGAAGATCCCACATGCCACGGAGCAGCTGGGCCCGTGAGCCACAATTACTGAGCCTGCGCGTCTGGAGCCTGTGCTCCGCAACAAGAGAGGCCGCAATGGTGAGAGGCCCGCGCACTGCGATGAAGAGTGGCCCCCACTTGCCACAACTGGAGAAAGCCCTTGCACAGAAACGAAGACCGAACACAGCCATAAATAAATATAAAATAAATAAATAAAATTAAAAAAAAAATAAAAAAATAAAAATAAAAAATAAAGTCTTAAAATCTAAAAAAAAAAAAAAAAAAAAAAGTGAATTAGCCTCACACAGGAGGCCAATTTCTTAAGAGTTTATCAAATTGATTTAAGCTAATTAAAGCTATTACTTTGGGGCTTCATTCTGAAGTTCATGCCAGGCAGAAAAAGAATAACTACTACTTCTATATGAAAGAGGGATTTTGATTTTTCTTGTTTTAATGCACTGTCTAGTGTATAATAAGAATCCCATTGAGCAGGATGGAATAAGAATCCCAGTAAGCGGTAAGCATACCAGGAATTTACTTCCATTGCTCACTGTGGTCCATCTTTTCAGTATTCTACCCTACTTAGAAGAAGATACTATGTTCTGTAGCCGCAAATAGATGGGGCAAGCAAGGCTTTAAAAGCACTTCTGGGCTTCCCTGGTGGCGCAGTGGTTGAGAATCTGCCTGCTAATGCAGGGGACACGGGTTCGAACCCTGGTCTGGGAAGATCCCACATGCCACGGAGCAGCTGGGCCCGTGAGCCACAATTGCTGAGCCTGCGCGTCTGGAGCCTGTGCCCCGCGACGGGAGGGGCCGCGATAGAGAAAGGCCCGCGCACCGCGATGAAGAGCGGTCCCCGCACCGCGATGAAGAGTGGCCCCCGCTTGCCGCAACTGGAGAAAGCCCTCGCACGAACCGAAGACCCAACACAGCCAAAAATAAATAAATAAATAAATAAATAAAAAATCAAGTAAAAAAAAAAAAAACTAAAAAAAAAAAAAAAAAAAAAAGCACTTCTAAGTCACTGAAGCATACAACTACAGTCATTCAGACTTAAAAGTATATCATATACTACTTAAGCTGATGATGTATAATGATTATTTTACTCCTCACAATATCTAGCATTCTGACAAGAGCTTTACCAGTGTTGCCACTTTAACCTATTAAGAGGTAGTCCTCATCACCATTTGTGGAAGAGGAAGTCAATGAATTAATTAATGTGCCCAAGGTCACAAATTGATATACGTAGCAGATCCACAATTTGAGCCATGACTTAAGTAGTTTAAAACCTTGTGCTCTAAATTACATTGTTTTATCAAATAACAATGCCTCTAAGCTCCGTAAGCGTATTAATAATATTCTAATTTGTCTCTGAAGTAAAGTGACCATATTATCAGAACTTTTGTGACAATCCTGAATTCTACCCCAGTTTCCCAATGCACTTATTTAATAGGTTTATTTTCTTAGGTCAATTTATGCAACAAATGTTTGTGGCCTTAATATTCAAGAAATACCCAGGGTAGTGTGAATAGGGTGATGAACAAAACACTTTTAGTTGCTTTTAGACCTGGTTCTCATAGAGCTTTTGTGAGATAAATAAATGATTAGTATCACATTAATTGAACATATAGCTTATTAGGCACTAGAAATACAGTGGTAAACAAGACAGAGAAAATTCTTCACCTCATGGGGTTTGTAATCTATGAGATTAGGTTGAGTACTTTAACAGGTATCTGTGGCCAAGAGAATTTTAACACATAACTTCACAGATGAAAAATGCAGGCTTGTAGCAAGACAAGTACTCCTTTAGAATGGGGTGAACAGCAGTAGAGACTATTGGATGACAAGCTCAGAGAGACAGGCAAGGACAAATTGCATAGGCCGTGTTGAGGGGGAGAGTTTGGTTATTATTCTGAGTGACATGGGAAGCACTGGAAGCTTCTGCGAAGGAATGGGGCATAATCTGATTTATGTGCTTTGAAGATCACTTTGGGCAGCTGGGTGAATATGCTGGAGGAGGACTAGAGTAGGGCAGGAGATCCCAACGAGCAGAATTTGAAATCCTATATGTTTAGTGCTGTATGGCAACTTACAGAGTGGAATAATGAAGAAACTCATAAAAGTCAGCTAATTGTTTTTACAAATACGAAAACAAACAGAAAACAAACTATAAAAATAAAACCATGGAAATATTATCATCCAAAAATTTCACTAACTTAAGTATATAAATCAGTCTTCCTTTCTTCTTGCTTCTTGCTTTCATCTTTCTTTCCAATAAAGGAGTCAGGAACACTTTGCAGTCTTCATACATTCAGGGTCCATTTATTATAATTCACCAGTATTGCAATTCTTTTAAAATGTAAAATAGGTAGGCTGTGTAATCAACTTCAAACAATCAAGTATAAATCGATCATTTACCTTAGAGAGCCAACTTGAGGAAAACTAATCTTTGTAGGAACATTAGTCAGCTTTTCTAATAAAAATATATCAGTAATATAAGAATTTGCTTCAAAGATGAAATATATGGGGTTTCATAAAATAGCCAAATTAATTTTTCCCTCTACTGAAATGTCTGGTTTCTTTCAAGACTTTAAGTAAGGGACTTACACAAAATATGGTGCCTGATGCAGAGGATTCATGCCGTTTCCTTTGCTTACACTTCACTATTTAATCTCAAAGAGGCCAGAGCTCTTAATTAAAGACAAAGATGGATATGCCTTCGTGCAAAGTTGTTTTTATTTCTGAATGAGCACACTTGTGAAACTGATTTCCTCAAGAGCAGAGCCAAGTGGAGAGATGGAGGTCACCTCTGTGTAGCAACATGTTCCTCCCAGATCGATAGGAAGCCGGCAATGCTGTCTTCTTTAGTGACCAGATGGGCCAAGTCCTGCAGAATAGTCCACAGCCATTATTCTGTGCATCAGGCTGTGCAATTGATTTCAAGATAACAGACAAGAGAGAAAGGGCTGTCAGGCTTGACTGCCTCCTGTCAATGCAGGTGCCCTGGAACAGTATAATTTAGAACATTTTTGTCAGTTTGGGTAAGCCAGGATGGAGTCCTGATAGGGCGATTCTTTATTTGACATGCAGTTTGAAGTGCAGTGGGAATCTGGTCTTTGGTGCCTGGGCAATGACTGGCCTGGCTAGAATAGTGCATCATGATGCATGGCTCAATTTCACAAGCAGACCCCATGGAGGATTTTGTTTCCTGGGTAGGAAAGAATAAAAAAGGTGGAAATGAAGGATAGAGTTTATTTTTCAAAACCTATCTAAGATATTCCATGTCTCTCAGTTCCTTCCTTGCAGACTTATTTTTCTCTCAGTGTCTAAATTTCAACTATCTACACAATATAAAATTCCCTCCCTGCTTATAATCAAATCAGTAACGTGGGAAGTGGAGAAACTAATGTCTCAGGAACAAGGAAACGTACTCTAAGCGTCGCTACAGTTATATTTTGACTTGGATTGGGCAAATCAGGTTACAATAATTGTGTCATGTATGGATGGATTTAAAATCGTGCATCAGGCTGTGCTAAATCATGTGAAAAGCATTTGAATGAAAACATTAATTACATCTCATAGTAAACATCAAAGAGACTAGGCAAGTCATGCTTTTGTTTTGTTTAATACTAGAGTTGTCAGAGGTACTTGACTACAAATTCCCTAGGGCCCTTTTTTTTGTTGTTGTATTTCATCTGTTGTACAACTTCATGGACATTTAAGTTGTTGCTCTATAGTTTACAAATAATGATAATATCAAAGTGGCTTTTTCCCAAGCTCTTACTAAAACTTTAAAATAGGAACTTAGGGATCCATTGGAATGAAAGGTAACATTTTACTCAATCAGTATTAGAGCTCAGGTGCCTACTGGATAGAATTAAATTCCAGGAATAAAAGATATGCCAGTCAAAAGTCACAGTCTATTAAGCAATAGACAAATTAAGAGAGGTTTCTGATATGAAATGTATTTTCTATTTGAAATATCAAAAACATAAAATGAAACGAAACGAAACCAAACCAGAAGCAAACAAGTGCAATTGGGGTTTTGTAGTTTTAGTTTAAGATGTACTTTTTAAATAGTTCTGTACAATGTTGTTACTGTGCTAAAGATTAAAAAATCTAAAAGACACGATCCTTGTCTTCAAGGGGCTCATATTCTACTGGAAATACTCATTCAATAAATACTTGAGCAACTGTTAGAGAGAGATGTTGTGCTACCCTGGCACTTTATTGATATTGCTGACATTTATTTTAAATCTGAGACATTAAGATTTTTTTTTTAACATCTTTATTGGAGTATAATTGCTTTATAATGGTGTGTTAGTTTCTGCTGTATAACAAAGTGAATCAGCTATACATATACATATATCCCCATATAAGAATTTTATCTGTGATATTTTGTAATATATCATAAGAAGCTAATTTTCTCTTTTGGTTTTAAAAATATATATGTTCATGATTTATTTGGTTACAATATTTACTGTTGTTTTCCACAAATGGTTGCAGTATAATCAGGAATGATTCATACTTTGTAATATTTAAAAGCATAATTATTAATGATTCATATTGTATAATTCATAAATAATATATTAAAGGCCCAAGATAAGTTTGATTTGGGATTTACCAAAAGGATAAAGTTAATTTTGAAACAATGTTTGTACTTTAGCTATAGTAAATAAAATCTTAGTAAACTGATTTTCTAGGTAAGCATATCTCACCTGCTTATTGCAGATAGACCAATAAAATTTGTATATCCCTTCCTTGCTAGTTTGTTAATTTTGGAATTTATCAAAGTAGGATGTTAAATTTAGTGAAATATTTTTCTGAAATAATCATATGGCATAATCAGGATGTTTTATCTTTTTTATATATTGTAGGACTAGATTTGCTAATATTTAAGGATTTTTGCATCTATATTCTTGAGAGTTATTGACCTGTAACTACCTTTTCTTGTAATGTCTATGTCTAGTTTGGGGATCAAGTTAATGCTGGCCTCATAAAAATGAGTTGGAAAGTAGTTCTACTCTAGTTTTGGGGAGGTTTTATATAGACTTGGCATTATTTCCACTTTCATGTTGATAGACTTCAGTGGAAAAGCTATTTGGACACAGAGTGTCCTTTGCAGGAATATTCTAAACTGCAGGCTAAATTTTTTTAAGACATATAAGGCAATTCAGCTTTTCTGTTTCTTCTTGTGAAAATTTTGACAAATTGTATTCTAAGAAATTTGTTCTTTTCATATAAGTAGTTGAAATTATTATCACCGAGTTGTTCACAATACAGTCTTTTTACACTATAATATCTGAAGGATTTGGGGTGATTACTTCTCTTAAATTTTTGACAATGCCCTTTTTATTTTTGTTTTTATCAGTCAAGTAGAATATTAGAAATATTGTTCCTTTTTCTATGAATTAGTCTTTAGTTTTATTTTTTTCTTTATTGCTCTTTCCATTTGGTTGATTTATGCTCTTGGCTTTATTATTTCCTCATTTCTACTTACTTTGGATTTCATTTGATCATCTTATTCTAGAGTCTCATGATGAAAGCTTAGGTCACTGATTTTAGACCTTTCTTCTTTTCAAACATAGACATTTAAAGCTGTAAAGAATCCTCTAAGTACTATTTTAGCTGTATCACACGAAAATGATATCTTGTGACTTCATTTTTATTTCATGCAAAATGTTTTCTAATATTTTTTATAATTTTCCTGTTAAATTTATATTATTATTATTCTAAAGAATGTTGGTGAATTTCCAAATATTTGTGGATCATCCAGATATGTTTTTGTTTCTGATTTCTAATTTGTATTCATTTTGATAAGGGAACATGTTATATTATTTCAAATTTTTAAAATGTGTTATCTGACCCATCCATGTAGTATACTTTGGTAAATGTTGCTTATGCTGTTGAATAGAATGTGATTCTGCTGTGGTTGAATGTGTTGGTCTTCAAATGTCAAGTAGATCGAATTGTTGTTCTTGTTCTTTAGGTCTTCTGTATGCTTACAGATTATTGGTCAACATGTTCTACTGATGAGAGGTTTTGAGTTGTCCAACAGTAATTGTGGATTTGTCTCTCAGTTCTCTCAATTTTTTCTTCATACATTTTGAAGTTCTACTATTCAGTGTGTATTCATTTAATATTTTTATATATTTTTGATAAATTAGTCCTTTTATTATTAATTAAGCTTTCTCTATCTTGATACTATTCCTCAACCTCTACTTTGATATTAATATGGTCAATTTGAATCTCTCATGATAAGAGTATGAACAAATTTTTTTCCCATTTTTTAAATTTAATGTTTCCATTTTTTATCTTAAAATCCATTTTTACAGACATCATATAAATGGCTTTTTAACATTAAAAAAATTATAAGAAAAATCTCCTTTGTTTCCCTTCTCTTGAGCATCACAATCCTGTATAACCAATGTCCAATGTTTTTTTTAAAAATTGTGTCTATTTATCTATTTTCTTTTTTTGTGATGACAAAAAAGAGGACAAGTCTTCTACAAGTTACTGCAGCATGGCAAAATTAAAATCTCGTGCTTTATTTTTTAACGAACTTTTCAAAATGTATGATATATTTTTATTTTTCATCAGTTATAAAATTATAATAGCTATATAATAATCTTCAAAAAGATTTCCTTCCTGGTCTCAGGAAACTTGAAACTTCAATTTGTATGCATGTTTTTGTTTCAAAGAATTATAATACAGTCATTAATAAAAAACTTTCAAGTCAAAAATATGTGTTATATGATATTAGGAAACTATTTTATGGGGCAAGTGGGACAGAAATATGAATTCATAGGCAAAGAATGAAAATATGTAAAATTCTAATTATTTAGGAGAAAGATATTTTTTAAAGTGTGAGGGTAGATTTAAAATCACTAGGCATTTAGATTACAGTGAATACACTTTAAAGTCTTACATAACCATTTTATTTGATAATAGCAATATCTACAGCATGCTGGAAATTATACCATTTTCATGTACTTAAGCTGAGGATTACTTTTTAAAATATCACTTTAAATGTGCTAGGATTGCATTGATTTTCATCATTTTTTAAATGATCCATGAGTAAAAGAAAATTGAAGACCACTGTGCATCACAAAATTTTTGATAGTTAGCAATAGATACCTTGGTGATGAATGTTTCAGGTAATAAGTAAGAAGTAATCAAAGGAAAAAAGTCACATATATTCAGAGAACAGGGAGAAGCCCCAGTATCCTGGAATAAAAAGACTTATTAGAAGAAAAACATATATCTATATATATAAACATATATGTAATATACATGTAAAGATTAATAAACATATATAACATATGTTGTAAAACATATATTACACACATGTTATGACATGCATAAATGTATTACATATATTACACAGGAACATATATAACCATTTATAGAGGATTTTAGATTTTAATGTGTGGTAAAGTTGGTGCAGTTATAGGTCTTTGAGCAAAGAAAATGACAAGATAGGGTATTATCTGCTTGAAGTCTCATTTAGTAGCAGATGCAAAAATGAGTGATAATGGGAAGAAGGGTAGGTAGGAAGCTATTGGAATTATATAAACACAAGACACTAAGGATCTGGGTGTATGGCTAGGGGATGAATGAAATGACTGTTTTGAACTTAAAAATACCAATTATATAAAAAACTACAATTATATATTTAAAGCCAAGGTTTTGTATTCCTCCTTAGAAAACGTTTTTATGATGAAAATATCTAACAGGATTCTATAACGAAATAATTTTTGAGTGTTTAGAGGAGGACAGAAAATTGAGTTTACTATTTCAGCTGTCACTAAAATTAAATTTTACTGTATATATATTTTTCCTTTATATGTTAAGCCTCAAAATATTTTGTTAGCTGAACCCGGACCACTATTATTTCTCTCAGGTGGCCCTGGTTTATCTGGCTCTTGTAAAGCTTGAGGCATCAAAACAGGTTTGGTAGGCTCAACAGCCTTTTGAGTGTTTCTAGTTATCTACTCAGTCTCCATTTTGCCCTGATATTTCAGCAGTTGTCAATAGTAGAGATGCCATTAAAATAAAGTTTCTCTGTGTTTGGTACCTAAATGGTTCAACTAAAATGAACTGAAGCAGAATCTTAACTAATATGGTGATCATAGCAGCATTTATCCTCTATGACAGTTGTTAAAGTTATCTCAACCCAAAATTTGGGGGCTTAAAATGATAGTATATTATTGATGACAATTCTTTGGGTTGACTAGTCAGTTCTACTGCTTTATTCCCTCATTCGGCTGGTGCTCTGGCATGATTGTAAGGTCTAATGTACTCATTGTAATGTACTCATTCTCGTGGCTGATTGTTGATCCCTGTTACTGGCTGAGGGCTTAGTTGGTGTTGACAGCAAAGGGCTTCAGTTCTGCTTCATTAGTGCACATCTGTGTAGCTGCTTGGGCTTCCTCACAACATGGATGTCTCAGGGTAATTGAACTTCTTACAGTAGCTGCCTTTGAAGACTTTAAAAGCAGAAACTGCTAGGGTATCTTAAGTTTTAGGTCTGGAGCTGTAAGAGTGTCTATGTTGCTGTGTACTGTTGGTTAAAGCGTATCACAGGACCAGTCCAAAATCGAGGAGAAGGGTTTACACAAGTGTGTGAAAACCAGGATATGTATGTTTCAGTGGTGGCAACAAATGATGCAGTCTAATAATATTCTATCAAAAATGGCTCATTCCCATTTTCTTCTTTCAATGAGTTTTTTAGATTTATTTCACCATCCTGAAAGATCATATTTGTTTTGCAATCAATAACAATCAATTAAGTTGGCTAAGCCTAATTTTCTATAAATGTCTAGCCTGTAAAGTTTCTCCTAGAAACTTCTATTTCCTAGAATGTCATAAATGTAACAGATTCTGAATATAAAGAAATTTAAATTCTTTACATGATTTATGTACAAATCCTTTAGAAATAATGTTGATGCCATTTTCTATTAAATATTTCATTTTCATAATTTTCTTGAAAACAGTTATAAATCATATGCTAGTATACTTCTCATTGTAGAGAACAACTAGCTCATCACATTGTGATATGTGTGCATTTGTGTATGTGTGTGTATATATGTATGTATATATGCCATTGTGATATCACTGAATTATACAAATAAAAGTGAAAATCTGAGGAAGATTGTTTAAATATTCTCAAGTTCTTTCAACTCATGGAAAGAATGTTATAAAAAATTTCTAAAAAAAGGGAAACTTGTAATATTTTTAAAGGGCTCATGGAATTATTATTTCTATGAGGTTTTGTTGTTATGTTTTGTATTTATTTTACCTCTGTGAAAGAAAGCACAATTAGTATGGATAATAAGTAGAAACATAAAACTCTAAAATTTTTGTCAGCTCAAGTGTTTATACTTTTCTGTTTATTAATCTCTACTCTCATAAAAGCAAATAAACTATCTATGCCAAACAACAACAGCTTCCTAGTACAGAAATGGCAGTCAGTCTTTAATTTTTATATTCAATACAACCATATCCAAGGGACCTGTATCTTTGTGTCTGCTTAATATCACATGTATGTATAGTGAATGCAAAAGCTACTGACAAATAGTTTACAAAGTTAAGTATATCTTGAGAGTTTTTCCTTGTTCGATTGAGGGTTTTTCAGTTTACTAAGTCAAAAATTGCTTCCAGCACTTGAAATGTGATCGCATTGTTTAGATACAGATCCTCAAGTGGTCTGAATCACAGATATGTATCTTAAATATCAATGGGGACTGTCTGTGTTAATCCATCCTTTTTCAGACAAACATGCCCTTGGCAGTTCTACTCAGGATTCAGTGATGCCTTTTAATTGACAATTTAAAATTTGCAACGTGCAATGCCTCTGTGCCTAATCCCCAAACCATATTTATGTCTCTTGTAAGTCATAAGCAGGCCAAGGACACCGAGGTCTTTAAGTTTCAATAGCCTGTGGGATCTGGAATGTATATCAGCCTGTACATATGTAACCTGCTGAGAAATAGCAGTGGTGCAGAAAAATATGGTTCTATTTCTTTAACAGTATAAGTTAAATAGTTCTTTATTTCCTCCCTTTCATTATGTATTTCTAGCTCAGTGCTGTGAAACCTACTGACAGTAAATCCCTGGAAACTAGGGTGTGAGACAAGAATTTGTTTACTTGTAGTGAAATTGCAATTACCCCCTACAGTTTTTTGGGATCCAATTTGCAGACCATTTGAATTGAGTGTATTTTTACCAAGGACAAATTTTTTTATTTTCTTGTGATGGAATTTAACAGTTCCTCTTAGTATGCAAAGGAGGGGGGAAAATTTTGACTGGAGGCATTGCTGTTATATTAGTAAATAAAAAAATATATAACTATCTAAGTTTCTAAGACCTAGTAGGATCAAATGAAAGTAGGGCTGATTCGTGAAGAGACTGAGGACAGAAAGTGACTTACTGAATAATTAAAAATAAGCAAAAGACATGGTTACGGTATTGTTCCATATATAAACATTATGAAAGGTTACAGTCTTTGATGATTTCATGATACTTTTATAGTAACTCTATGATAAAAGTGTTTCTTTGCTTTTAATTTTTTATTTCTCTGAAAGAATTGCATAAAAAGAGATAGGGGTATCTACTTGTACTGTATAGCCCATTTTTTTTTCTGTCAGAGACATAGAAATGGAAAGCTCAAACAAATGAAATCTCACATCTTAAATTGATATCTTAAGGAAGCTTTCATTTTCTGAAAAATCAGAAAAGAGATAAAAAGTAGTAAAAACTTAAGCAATTATTTAAAATAATTTTTGATGTAATTTGTAACCATTATAATTTGTAGATAAGACAGTGTTGCATATTCAGAAAGCACAACAGTGTAATAGACATAGCAAAGGAATATATGATAAGTCATGGATTCTAATCTGAGAACTTTAAGAAATTTTAAGAATTTTAAGAATATTTTACTATTGTAACAAAAAGCCTTCAATAACCTCTCTATATTTTAATCTGAAAAATGGAGATAGACTAGGGAAGGAGGACTTCCCTGGTGGTGCAGTGGTTGGAATCCACCTGTCAATGCAGGGGACATGGGTTCGAGCCCCGGTCCAGGAAGATCTCACATGCTGTGGAGCAAATAAGCCAGTGCGTCACAACTACTGAGTCTGCACTCTAGAGCCTGTGAACCACAAGTACTGAGCCCGCGTGCCACAACTACTGAAGCCCGCATGCTTAGAGCCCGTGCTCCGCAACAAGAGAAGACCCCGCAATGAGAAGCCCGTGCACCGCAAGGAAGAGTGGCCCCCGCTCACTGCAATTAGAGAAAAGCCCACACACGGCAATAAAAAACCCAACGCAGCCAAAAAAAAAAGAATAGGGAAGGAGACCTGCCTTAACAGCTTTGAAAGTTTTTGTGAGGAGTAGGTAAGATATTTAATTAGAGAAAAATTTTTAAAAGTTGAAAACAGCGTGACAGTTCACTCTGGCACAATAGAGTAACTGGTACTAGATATGACCTTCTAAAATGTAACAAAATACTGTATAAGTAGGCAAAATATTTGTGACAACTCCTTTTAAGCATTGCACAAAAGGCAACATAGGACTTTAATCCTCTATGGAAGGGAAATATGTGAGATGAGCCCAAAGTTCATCTGGGTTTGTGCCTGGGGGCACTTTCCTGACTCTGGCAGAGGAAGGTGAAGCCTCAGAGAATGTGATAGTTTCTCTGAAGATAGTAAGAATAGAGGATTTCTGGGATACAAAACAGCTGGAATTCATGAGCTGGAATCTGGAGTTAGGTTAGGTAGAAATTTGCGAAGGGCTCAGCCTTGAGTCCTATATTGAATTCTGGGATGTAGACTCACAGGGTGAGACTGTGCAAGGTTGAGAAGACAATAGCTACTGCTGGGATAATCAAGATTCCTAAAGTATAAAACTGCCGGAAGACATTAGAGTTTTAGCCCACCGGGAATTGAGAGACCTTCTGAACAATGGTGCATTTAGTGGAGGTCACATCTTAAAAAAACAAAAAAACATGCTCTTAAGGCCATATTGTAGAACTAAGTAAAAACTGTAGCATACTCTTCCTAGAAAAAAGTTATATCAAGACTAACAGGATAAAGAAAATCTATGTGATTTAAATGCTTGCCAGAGCAAAAGTCAACACTTTTTAGAGAGAGGGAACAGAAGTTAAAGTCTCTATATCATTGACAATGTCTAGTATGCAATCAAAATCTACTTGATATGTGAAAAAAATAGAAAAATATTACCCTTAGATAAGGGAGAAGATAATCTATAAAAACTAATCCTGAGATTACCTAGAAGTTAGGATAAACAGGCAAGGACTTTAAAATAACTGTTATAAATATGCTTAAGGAAATAAGGAAAAGTAGACAGTGAATGATCAGATGGGAAATCTCATTGCAGATATAGAAACTTTAAGAAACAAATGGAAACATATACTTATGAAAATGAGATTAAACATACATAGATAAATTGTGTGTAGATTACTTTAGAGTCCAGGGTCAAATACAAAATAACTATAAATGGTAAAGGTAAAGGAATGATCTGAGAAAAGTATAGTTAACTTCTAGAATGTTGAGGGAGTTTTGAAGTAGACCAGGAATAGGAACTTTTCACGAGGAGAATTCTGTACACCGAGAAAACAAATGTAGTGGAAATAAATATGAGGACTAATTCTCATATGCCTTGTCTGGAATGGAGAACTATTGTTGGGTAAGGAGATATCATTTCTGAGAGACTTGAAGATACAGTGTTGTGGCATAAGAAAGGGAATTTAAATACATTTCACCTACATACCTCTATGTGTCTTACGTAGAACATTTCTTCAGGATGTTAACAGTTCCACAGATAGTAGATTGCATACTCAAACCATTGGAAGCACCAGATCAAAAAGTGTAATTATTTCTTCTGAGAGGTACATGCTGGCTCCTTTACTTGCTTCATCTTTCTGTTCAAATATCACCTCATCAATGAGAACTTTCTTGATACTCAATCTAAAATATCACCCCTTATGTCTCGATCTGGGTGCTCATATAGTTATATATTAAACAAAAATTAATTGAGCTACACACATAAGATCTATGTACTTTGTGTAGGTGATAACTAAATTAATAAAAACCATGAAAAATAGCATTGCCTTATTTTCTCTGCTTTACTTTCTATTATAGCATTTAGTATGTGGCATATATACTCAAGGGAAGTGTGGATTTTATTCCTCTTTTGTTTGCTGCTGTATATATATACCCAGAGCAAAGCCTACACATAGTAGATACTAAGTGCTTTGTTGTTGTATAAATGGATGATTTCTAAGAATTTGAAATCTGCTGCTGTTAATTGTGATTCTATGAGAAAGATATGCACCATGATGTTTTCAAATACACATATGAAACTTGTTTCCTGAAGGTTTATCTTAGACTAGTGTTCTGGATGATTCAAGTTTGATAAAACTTTAAATGTCCAGAAAAATCAAGTTTGAGAAATGTTATTTCTCATTATAATCCAGGAAATGCCGATGGAATAAAGTAGACAGAAAATAAATATAGAAAGCCTAGTGAGAAGAATGAAAAAAAAAATCCAAGAATGAAAGAATGAAAGCTTAGACCATTTTAATGTGAAAATGAGAAAGGAAAATGACCCATGTCATAAATGACAAGTTCAAAATTTTATGCAATGTGAAAGAATGGTGGAAGAAAAAAGTATTTCAAGTTATTAAGCCTGAAAAAAATAGAAATGAGATACTGATATTGTTTAAAGTTGCACAGCTTGAGGGATGCCATTTTAGGGAGGATTACCTCACATTTCATCACGTTCAATTTCAGTTCTTTTCAGTCCTGCTATGAAATGAGCAACACAGATTCTGGTTTCAGCTGGATTATGCTGTTTTAGAGAATTGTAAGGCAACAAGAAAACAGTTTCTTCTATATTCTGTAATATGGTGGGAGTCTTAGCCACCCCCTTCTAATGGAAGTAAAAATGACTCAATAACGATAATAGTTTTATTGTGATGTTTTAGATATAGTCTATAAAATGAGAGAAAGTTTCCGTCAAGAAATTTTTATCTATAGAATATGAGGTGAAAGATGCTTCATTACTGGCATCATCAGTATCAATACATCAACAATAATCAACTATAGTTAACCTTAGTGTAATATCAAATCTAAACACATCAAGTATTTACTTCTAGGCATTCTATTTAGTGATTATATTAATATTTGCCATAAAGAAAGTAGAACTGTATGATGGTTGGTTTTCTTATGTCAAATTAGCTATGCCATGAAGACCAGGTATTTATTTTATTTTTTTTGAAGTATCGTTGACATACAATATTATATTAGCTTTAGGTATACAATATAGTGATTCAGCATTTATGTGCATCATTAATTGATCAACATGATAAGTCTAATAACTATGTGTCACCATACAAAGTTTTTGCAATATTACTGACTATATTTCCTATGCTGTACATTACATCCCCGTGACTTACTTATTTTGTAACTAGAAGTTTGTATCTCTTAATCCCCTCACCTATTTCGTCCAACTGCCCCCCCCCTTTCCCCACCCCACCTCTTCTTTGGTGGCCACCAGTTTGCTCTCTGTATCTATGAGAGACCAGATATTTAGTGAAACATTATTCTGGATATTTCTGTGAGGGTGTTTTTGGGTGAGATTTACATTTCAATTAGTGGACTTTTTGCCCTCCATAATGTGAGTGGACCTCATCCAATCCAAGGTCCAAGTAGAATAAGGTCTGAGTAGAACAAAAGGCTGATCTCTCCCAAGCAAGAGGGAATTTTCCAGCAAACTGCCCTTGTACTTCATCTGCAACATTGCCTCTTCCTGCTTCACCAGCAGGCTGCCTTTGGACTCAAACTGAAATTTTTTCCTGAGTCTCTAGTCTGCCACCCTCCCCAACAGATTTTGAACTCACCAAGCTACCATGATCTCATGAGCCAACTCCTTAAAATAAATCTCTTTCTGTGTATATACACATCCTCTTGGTTCTGTTTCTCTGAAGAACCCTGACTAATACAATATGTAATCATGAGATTTAGTAAGATAACATGCACATTAAAGAAGTTTATGAAAACATAATTTGCCTCAAGTAGAGTTAAAATCATGAACATTAAAATTAAGAAAGTTGACATACACTTACTTGAATGAAAGATAAAGTAAAAAGTAGCAATATTTTAAATTCTGATATCCAATTTTAAAAGTGAACTTAGATATAAATGGTAATTTAGCAGGGTTACTTATTATAAATTGTATAATAAATTTTATACTTTAAAAATTGTATATTAATTGATTGCTTGTTGGGTGCTTTAAGGATTTGTACTCTGTTTTCTTCTATCTTGCATTACAGTTACATACTAGAAAATGGATATTCTTTAAAATTCTCCTAATATCTATCTTAACAAAGATATGTTGAAATTGGGACTAGGTGAGAGTGTATATGAGAATTATCGTTTACTTGATATTCTAACATATTGGCTTTGAAAGCCTATTGATTTGACAGAAAAAACAACTCTACATGATTGGGTAGATATTATTCTAGCACTTTTATATAGATCATTTATTCTAGTATATATTAGAATAATTCTTCATAGAAACTAAAGTGAATAAGCATCAGTTTGTCTATTTTTAAGAACTATGCCTTCAAATAATTTTCTCATGAATGCATTTATTCATGGAATATTAATAACTGGTTCTACAGGACTTCAATTTCTGTGAATACATTTGCTCAGATGGTCTGATTTTGATACATAGCAAAAATAATCATTTCCTAATGATTATAGCCTATGTGAATAATATAAAAATACAAGGAAACGTGTGGTTTAGAAATACAGTTTAAAAAATGGAACAAATTGCTAAAATGTGAAGGGAAATTAAAATTATTCAGTTAAATCCAGTGGCAATGTGTCCTTCGAATAGCATAAAAACTTGAAAAGTGCCTGAAAACAGTAATAAAATTTTCTACCCAAAGCAAAGGGACAGCTGGGTTTGAGGTTAAGTAAACTTAAAATACTGACTATATTAGATGAAATGGCTTGTACATGTCTGAGTATTTGGGGACTCCTCAAGGGCACAGGGATGATTTTTGACAGATTTATTTGTTGCTTGGGCTGTTTGGAATTCTTTTAACAACATGGAGCACATTTTAGGGCTCTAAAAACTCTGCTGTAATTTGAAATAGGTGCCCAGCTTTTGGAGGAGGTGAGAGGGATGACTTACCTAACCCTTCTGGTTCATATTTTGTCCATATTTATCAAGTATATCATTTTGGTCACTGAAGATTCATCAAGCACCCATTTCAGCTGAGGTTGTTTTTATTTTATTTTAAAAAATGGTTTGTGCCTAGATATCGCTTAATATCAGTTAATAATGAAACTATTAATATTACTACACATATGTATAATTTATTAAGTCCATACTACCTGCTATGAACTCCACTAAATGCTTTACACTTACACTATTCATTTAATACTTACAACCCATGAGGTAGTTAATACAATTCTCTCCATTTAAGTATGCTAGAACTTAGATATGTTACTTGATGTGCCTAATATCATGCTGCTAATTAAGGAATATATGCAATATATTTATATGTCAAGCTGTAATCACTTTCTCAAAATGTATTTTTTAATTAAGAATTTTAAAAACCCTAGTTAATAGTATGTATTATACGTATCACCTATATTTTCTGTTCCGTTTCTAAACTGTTGTCATTATTACATTACCAAAGAGACCACCAGCATAATTTTGAAGTATAAAAATCAAACCATTACCTTTATACTTTATCATTTTCCATGTAATTTTTACAAATATCTTCAACTCGTCATAGATACTCAGGAGTCAGAATTTACCACAGCTCCTCGTTGGAGACACTTACATCAGAAAGAGCCTTTGGGTGAAAGATTGGAAGGGTGGTGTGCACTGTTTGAAAATCAAATATAAAGCTTAAATTCAAGACATCTTAGTTTGTAGAAAAAGAGACCATGCCTGGGGTGAGAGATCTTGAGCATATCTTCTATTTAGAATTCTCTAAAACAGAGCACAGTTGGTTTCACCTAGACAATAGGCAATTTTTCCTTTTGGTAAATTCCCTGAATATATTAACCTTACTTAATTCCATATATGGTCTCTTGCCAGGGATGTCCGTTGCATACATATTTTACAAGAGAAAAAAGACTCTCCTGATGGCAGGACACAACACAATGACATTGATATAGATGAAAGACAGAACTCATTGTTCTTACAGATCCAAACTTAGAGAAAACTGCCAGGCAAGGCCGCACAGTGGGTTGCACTCCGGGACAGTTTAACAACAAGCTGGAGCTATCAGGGGCAGCTTATGTACAACCAGGGGCTAGGATTTGCTAGTTTTTGTAGCTCCCTGTGGAATGGCTAACTTGAATAATTTCTCAGGCTCTGGGCATGGGGACTGTCCCTAGTTGTCTGCTACTTCACTCCGGGCAGTGAGGGCTAGTGCGTGGTCACCCTGGAGTATGAAAGCCAGATAAAGGAAGTATTGGGATGTAGGCTTAATCAGATGCTCAATAAGGGGAGCTGACCAGCCTGAAACTAGGGCCTCAAAACTGGGTCAAGAGAGCATTGGAAAACAATAACATAAAAACAAAACCTGTATTACAATTGACCTCTTGATGTCTTGACATTAGTTTTGAGCTTATTTGGGGTATTTGAGTGGCCCAAATAGTAGAAGAGACTTTTAAAGGGTATCGTATGGGAGTTCCCTGGTGGTGTAGTAGTTAGGATTCGGTGGTTTCACTGCTGTGGCCCGGGTTCAGTCCCTGGTTGGGGAACTGAGATCCTGCAAGTCTCTCCCTCTCCCTCTCTCTCCCTCTCTCTCCCTCTCTCTCCCTCTCTCTCCCTCTCTCTCCCTCTCTCTCCCTCTCTCTCTCTCTCTCTCTCTCTCTCTCTCTCTCTCTCTCTCTCTCACACACACACACACACACACACACACACACACGCAATGTATTGCATAAGTTGCCCTAAACAGAATAGAAAACACTTTTTTTTAATTGAAACTCTTATATAAATTACAGGTGTACAATATAATGATTCACAATTTTTAAAGGTTTCACTCCATTTGTAGTTATTATAGAATATTGGCCACATTCCCTGTGTTGTACAGAAAACATTTTATTGTGAGAATAAAATGGAGGAAAACAAGTTGAAGTGTAAGAATTCCTTATAGTCTGGCTGGTGACAAAGTTTTCGATTATATAACCTTAGCCAAGAAAATGGATCTGGAATTTCAGGGTCTTTAGTGGAGTTGCAAAGTGTATTAAAAGTATGAGTTACATTTTTCATTATAATAATATATTTGGGCATTCCTTGGGTCAAGGTGGCAAGTTCAGTAGTCATGCTGTTGGAGGGTCTGAGCTGATAGTTCAGTGAGGGAAAGTGGTATTTGTCTGTAACCTGGAGGAAGAGGTAGTTGTGGTGGGCATGACCAGAGTCACAAGGTAGGGTCATCCTGGAAGACTGGATGGAGGGAGCAAAAGAAGGTGCTGGAGAGTGGGAATTCTCTTCCCAGGGTGTCAAGGAGTGGACCAACATGAGGCAAGTGCCTCCTGGAGAAAGCAATAATCTACATTAATATTTAGAATGGCACAGATAGTACTAACCTCTATCAGATTTCTTTTCAGGTGTGGCAGTGTAAAGCTTAACATTTTGGCAGAGAGCAAGGAACATAGGAGGATCAAGGGACCCTTGATAAGGAGCTCATAAGATAAACATCAAGCTCATGAGATGTAATAAAATCTGTAATATTGAAGGAAGAGAAGCAAAAATTGTGTCAAATCCAGCTTGTCAGTGCCTTAGGAAAGGCAACCTGTAGACATCACTGGGACTGTGGTCTGTGTCAGGGTAAAGCTGTCTCTGGTGCGGAAATCATCTCCAGCAGTGACATCTTGGGTTGGGGCAAATGCGTTAATTGAGTTTCAGATTGTTCACCAATTAAAATGTCAGTGGCTGGAGTTGAAGCTTTAGCATTAACCTGTAGGCATGCCCTCTAATTGAGCCAGTGACTGTAGGCCCTTGTCTCAGTTGTTGGTGTGATTGCTGACAGTCAAGCCAGGGAAGTGTTGAATCAGCCAAGCTCAATGACGTGGGAGCCTCTGCATTTACTGTGTATGGTTGAAACAGTGGCTTATTTGGAGGCCTTGGGCCTCTGGATCACACGTCAATGAAAGTACTCAGACCAATAATAACAGAACCAAAAGTCAACAGAATGGTGTGCATTTGCACTTGACAGGCATTTGTTGCCTGATGTTGATTTTTCTCTAGCATGTATTATTACCATGGAGGGGTTGTTGTCTGGTTTTATCATTATGGGGATATGATATTAATTCCATTATTATCTCTAAATTTTATTTTCATTTACTAAGTGGTGTTGGGCTTTTTGATTTGTTTTAGTTTTGTTTTTGTTTTTAATGTCCCTTCTTGGTCGTCTGCATTATCTGTGGGAATGGCCTGGGAAACACTAATTTTAATTTTCTGGAAAGGATCGGAGGGAGAGCCTGGATAATCATCCACTCCCTATAATCTGAATATTGAGGAAGATTTTTTTGGGGCACTGGAAGTTTAGTCTTAAATGAATCCCGTATTAGATGGTGTTATGAATTTTTCAAATTAACATATATTAAGTAGAGCACAGGTTGTAGGATGGTGAGCTGTGGTTTAACAACAGATCACAAGAGGAGTTGAAATATAGAAGTTTATCACTCACAGTTCCTGGAGGAAGTACTCTGCATGCCTTAAGGGGTCACATGGGGATATCAAAGCAGAGTGCAGACAGAGAGGGGTAACCCCTGGGGCACATGCCTTTATTAAGGTCTGTGTGTGGAGTGCTCTGGGGTCCCCGGGCTAAAGACTGATTGGTCAATTCAAATAAAAAATCAGGGATTGATAAGCAACACAGGGTTTTATCTAAGGGGTGGTAAGGTGAAAGCACCCGGAGCCAGGGGAGACTATGATCATAAGGGCTGCTGGGAAAGTCATATCAGGAACTTACATTTGTTTGTGAATCTGCAGGTTACTATCTAGGGTATGTACTTCATGAGAAGCTAGTGTCGATTTAAAGTCACTGTGGGCTGCATGGCCAAACAAAATGCCTGCTAAGGCAGCAACACCATGGAGTAGCTTAGTTAAACTGTTGACAGAAGGGCAGGTGTCTGGCTCATGGGACCATCTATGGTTAACTCTAATTATGTAAGTTACAAAAAAAAAAAATGACAAATGGACCCCTAAATGGATCTCTATGTTGCTCCAGGGCTTAATTATTCTTAATTCAAAATCCTTGGCTGACTCATACCAACTTTAACAAAACTTTCCCAAATATACCCTAGGTATATAAATACTCATTATATATGAGGCTCTTTAATAGTATCTCCCCATATCTTTATGGATTTTTTATATTTGCCCCCATCCCATAGGGCTGGAAGCCAGAACTTCCATACTATGAACTCCCATTGTTATTCACTCAGTTAATCCAAGGGACTTCCCTAGGAAGTCAAGGCGCTCTGGGGAGGGGTAACCTCCAACAGTATCATGGCATCAGGCAAGGAACTGAGAACAGGGGAACACACCCCCTTATGCATGTGGAATATGTCAGAGGGCCCAGGTTTTACTCCATCCTATATCAATAAGGTCACAATAGCTTAGAGCCGAGCTTGTGAGGTGTTGCTTTCATGACCCAAGGCATGATGCACAACTAGGTGAGGAGAGTCACAGGCTCAGGGTCTATGAGAGTTTTCCTTTCCAGGAGAGACCAAGTATGTAGCCAGAAATTTTCTTTTCACTCTTATTATATATAAATAAATATTACAGAGGTGAAAAGGGCACACTTTTTTACATCAGAAGCCCATGGACAGTTTATGCCATCACATGTGGTCCAGAGATTCTAGGAGGTGTACAAGGAGGTTACCAAAGGCTCTACAATGGAGTCTCTGAGGGCACTAACAGGAATGCCCACTGATTTTAATTTGGACAGATTTTACAACCTTTGGTTGGAAAGATCTCCATTTAAGTGGGCAGATTTGTAAGAAGCAGTATCCTTGAGATAAAGTAGAATTTGTAAATAAGGAATATGTTTGCCTCCAAAAGGACTAAAAAATGTTAGACTGATAATATCCTTAGTAAGTGTGTTCAGTGTAATCCCTTGGAGAAAGGTGTTACCAATGTAATGGTATCAGGGTTCCTGGAGAAACATTGATACAGTTAAGATCTTGTCTGTAAAGATAGTGTGCCATGGCAAGGCTGCAGAGGTCCTCCATGGGTAGCACAGTAAAGGTGTATTCTGTCCCTTTGCTGGCGAAGGCAAACTGTGACCGAGAAGATGTTGAAATAGGCATTGGGTAGAGCATATTAGCGAAATTTATAATAGCAAAATATTTACTGGTTGCGATTGGGTAGAGTTAGTAATTTAAATAATATTGGGTTGTATTAGTCTGCCAGGGCTGCCATAACAAAGTACCACAGACTGGGTGTCTTAAACAATAACAATTTATTTTCTCACAGTTCTGGAGGTTGGAAGTCCAAGATCAAGGTATTGGCAAGGTTGGTTTTCATTCTGAGACCTTTCTCCTTGACTCGTAGATGTTTTCTTTCTCTGTCTTCGCATGGTCTTTCCTTTGTACATGTTTGTATCCTAATTTCCTCTTCTTATAAGGATACCAGTCATATTGAATTAGGGCCCACCTAATTAGGGCCCACCTAATATGACCTCATTTTACCTCTTAAAAATCCTATCTCCCAAAAAGATACTGCTGTCATTTATGTCAGAGTGTGTTCTGCCTATGTTTTCCTCTGGGAGTTTTATAGTATCTGGTGTTACATTTAGGTCTTTAATCCATTTTGAGTTTATTTTTGTGTGTGGTGTTAGAGAATGTTCTAATTTCATTCTTTTACATGTAGCTGTGCAGTTTTCCCAGCACCACTTATTGAAGAGACTGACTTTTCTCCATTGTATATTCTTGCCTCCTTTGTCGTAGATTAATTGATCATAGGTGCATGGGTTTATTTCTGGGCTTTCTATCCTGTTCCATTGATCTACATTTCTGTTTTTGTTAGTACCACACTGCTTTTACAGGTCTTTTGCCTCCTTAGGTAGGTTTATTCCTAGGTATTTTATTATTTTTGGTGCGATGGTAAATGGGATTATTTCCTTAATTTCTCTTTCTGATCATTTGTTGTTAATGTATAGAAATGCAACAGCTTTCTGTGTATTAATTTTGTATTCTGCAACTTCACTGATGAGCTGTAGTAGTTTTCCAGAGAGGTCTTTAGGACTTTCCATGTATGGTATCATGTCATTTGCAAACAGTGACGGTTTTGGATCTGTCTCCTGGATAAATGGAAATAAAAACAAAAATAAATAAATGGCACCTAATTAAACTTAAAAGCTTTTGCCCAGCAAAGTAAATCATAAACAAAATGACAACCTACAGAATATGAGAAAATATTTGCAAACGATGCAAGCTACAGGGAATTAATCTCCAAAATATACAAACAGTTCATACAGCTCAATATCAAAAAAACAAACAACCCAGTCAAAAAAAATGGGCAAAAGATCTAAATAGACATTACTCCAAAGAAGGCATGCAGATGGCCAAGAGACACATGAAAAGATGCTCAACATCGCTAATTATTAGAGAAATGCAAATCAAAACTATAATGAGGTATCACCTCACACTGGTCTGAATGGCCATCATCAAAAAATCTACAAACAATAAATACTGGGGAGGGTGTGGAGAAAAGGGAACCCTCTTGCACTGTTGGTGGGAATGTAAATTGATACAACCACTACGGAGAACAGTATGGAGGTTCCTTAAAAAACTAAAAATAGAGCTATCATATGATCCTGCAATCCCACTCCTGAGCATATATCCAGAGAAAACCATAATTCCAAAAGATACATGCACCCCAGTGTTCATTGCAGCATTATTTACAATAGCAAAGACATGGAAGCAACCTAAATGTCCATTGACAGATGAATGGATAAAGAAGATGTGGTATATTTATACAATGGATTATTACTCAGCCATAGAAAAAGAATGAAATAATGCCATTTGCAGTAACATGGATGGACCTAGAGATTATCATACTAAGTGAAGTAAGCCAGACAAAGACAAGTATCATATGATATCGTTTACATGTGGAGTCTAAAAACAAATGATACAAATGAACTTACAGACAAAACAGAAATAGATCCACAGACATAGAAAACAAACTTTTGGTTACCAAAGGGGAAAGGTGGGGGAGGAATAAATTAGGAGTTTGGGATTAACATGTACACACTACTATATGTAAAATAGATAACCAACAGGACCTACTGTATAACACAGGGAACTATACTCAATATTTTGCAATAAACTATAAGGGAAAAGAATCTAAAAAAAAAAGTTATATATGTATGTATAACTGAATCACTTTGCTATACACCTAAAACTAAGACAACATTGTAAATCAACTATACTTCAATTAAAAAAATACAGAAATATAAAAATTTGGCCAAATTAAAAAAAAAAAAACCTGTCTTCAAATACAGTCAAATTCTGAGGTACTAGGAGTTAGAACATAACATGAGTGTTCAGTAGAGCCTTAATGAGGGGGACCACATTACTGAGATTGCAGGAATCACCATGAAATGCCATTTATTCTTTCTAGGTTTAAGAACAGGCAAAATTGGGCTGTCAAATGAGAATGCAGAGGACATAATCAGCCCTTTATCAATTAGGTCTTATATAACATATTTTAATCCTTGAAGAACCTGTTTTTACTTACGTTGGCCCTTATTAACTATTTCAACTGGAGATCTGTGGGGAGTCTCATTTTAGTAAGCCAACTTGTAAGTGCCAAAGATTTAATTTTATTTTATTACTTATTGTGTTAAAATGTCTATGTTTATTCTATTAGCTTTTTTCAGAGAAACAGACCAACAGAATATATATGGATATAGAAGAGGAGATTTATTATGGAAACTTGGCTCACCTGATTATGGAGGCTGACAAGTCCCATAGTATGCCATGCGCAAGCTGGAAAACCAGCAAAGCTTGTGGTATAATTCAGTCCCAGTCTGAAGGCCTGAAAACCAGGAGAGGCAATGGTGTAAATCCCAGTCTGAGGCTGACTAGGGGTCCTGAGAACTGGGAGGCCACTGGTATAAGGTCACTATGAGATATTTCAGGGCAATTGGTACTATGACTGGGAAATTTAAGGAAGGGTACAATTAAAGTAAGACATACCTATTTTTATGCTATTTTATACATAGTTATTTTCCTAAGGTTATAAATGGTACCATTTTAATATTAGTGGGATCCCCAGAAATAATTTGAGCCCTAGTATTGATTCAGTACATAAAGGTTTTGTCAGTTCATGCATTTTGCCAGATGTTAAAGTTTAGAACCTATGTTGTAGAGACACAAAAGCCAACCAGTGCCCTTCTATGCTTTTTATCTTGTTATGTAAATTCTTTGATAAATTTTGAATTTTCAATTGAGTCAAATTATGGACATTGTATGTATTGTGTATGTGTGTGTGTATATACATATATCTACACACACACACACAGATATTGAGAGAGATTTTTTTGTTTATTTTTGAATGTCCCATCCCTGGACAGGGTATTTGGGTTTTTTTTCTTTCCATTCCTTCTGATTTTTCTTTTGAGCTTCTAACCACCTGAAGCTAGGGTTTTTGGTTTCTGTCTCTGGTAACTCAGAGTATGGCCCTTTTAGGGGTTACAGAAAAGGGGAAGCAGGGTTAGGGTCATGGTGGCCTACCTCGTAGACAGCTGTCTCTCCTTCCAAGGCTTCCCTGTCCAGCTCCCCGAGGCTAAAGCAACCTCTTTAGTTAGCCCTCTTGTCCCAAGTATCAGTCCCTTTGCATGTTGATAAACAGTTGCACTTTCTAAGGCCCAAGCACACTGGCTAGAAGCTTACATTATTTAAGCAAGTGGATAATTTCAGCAGATGTTCTTGGGGTAGGGCAGGGTGCAGGAATAAGATACTCTTCCCTTGCCTCAGAGCGTCCATTTTGATTAAGCATTGGGCTCCGGGCCTCCAAGGGTGCAACCCACCATACCCTTGAGGATTGGGGCATGTGAAGTTTACTGATGATAATAGCAATGTGTGCAGCAGCAAAGAAGACAGGTAGTCCACTACCCCCACCTGAACAGCAGTGACAAGGAGATCAGGCCATTTCTCTACTGCTGGATAGCCCACCCAACACTCTCCTCCAATCTATAACACACAGACAAACCAGAGTTCTGCCTCCCAATAATTATAAAGAAACACCAACACTGAAGAAGTTGTGGGCCCCAAGAATAGGCCTCTGCCAAACACAGGCTGTGACCTGAAACACACCTGAATGCCCAGCCTAAAAATGTGTGATGTAAGTGGCCTATCACTTCTATTGCCCTAAGGTGGCCTTCAGCTGGGCTAGTTTCTAGCCCAGGAAGTTTAGCTGACTAACTGCAGCTGTCCCTCGCTATCCAAGGGTTCCTAATCCACAGATTCAACCAACCCCACGTTGGAAAAAAGAAAAATCCAGAAAGTTCCAAAAGCAAAACTTGAATTTATTGTGTGTCCACAACTATTTACATAGCATTTACACCGTATTAGGTATTATAAGTAATCTAGAGATGATTTAAAGTATACCAGAAGATGTGCTTAGGTTATGTGAAAGTACTAAGCCATTTTATATAAGGGACTTGAGCATTCTCAGATTTTGGTATTGGAGAGAGGTCCTGGGGCCAATCTGTTCCAGATACCAAGGGACAACTGTACATATTCATTTTGAGTATTCCCATGCCCAAGAAATTTTTATAGGAGAGGTATGGCAATCACCAACAGACATGGCAGCAAGCAACAAGGCTTTAGCTAAACTTGCTGGAGTTCTGTCTCAAGCTGTTCATGTGGTGGTTTGGAATCAATTAGTAAGGCAAGAGCAGTCCCCCATGAAGCTATCTAAGAGTCAGTGGTTATGGTCATGCCACTCTGCTCACAGTGTCAGTTGCTTTATAAGATTTAAAGATTCTTTTGATGGCAGTACACAACACAATGAATAAATCATATGGATAAAAGGCAAAACTCTTATAGTTCCCAATGAGAGAACACTGCCAGGCAAGGCCACATGGCGGTTGCACTGGGACAGGGTAAGAGCAAGCTGGAGCTGTAGGAGGCAGCTTATGTATGGCAAAGGGGAATGGAGTTAGATAGGTTTCCCAGGATCCCTGTGGATTGGCTGATTTTAATAATTTCTCTTGGTCACTGGAACAAAGGGGCTGACCCTAGTGGTCTGGACCTAGTTCACCTGGCCCTAAGGTGAGTAGGGCTTGTGCATGAGAGTATGACAGTCAGATAAAAGGTTGGGTGTACATTTAACTATTCAAGAAAGGGAACTGGCCAGATTCTAGCCAGGGCCTCAAAACTATCAAGACAAACAAATAAAACATTACAATATTTTACATTGTTTAGTAATTTTTTAAAGTGATTTTAGTTATACATATACATATATCCATTCTTTTTCAGATTCGTTTCCCATATAGGTTATTACAGAATACTGAGTAGAGTTCTCTGTGCTCTACAGTAGGTGTTTGTTGATTATCTATTTTATATGTAGTAGTGTGTATATGTTAATCTCAAACTCCTAATTTATCCCTCGCCCCACTTTTCCCCTTTAGTAACCATAAGTTTTTTTTCTGTGAGTCTGTTTCTGTTTTGTAAATAAATTCATTTGTATGAATCACTTTGCTGTACATCTGAAATTAACACAACATTGTAAATCAACTATATTCCAACATAAAGTAAAAATTAAATTTTAAAAAGTGATTTTATATTAGGAAAGGCTGCCTGATGAAGCATGCCTCAATGTAAATATAATAATGAAGTACATGATTTGGTAAAACTGTATATAGACGAATTTGCTCCTTTGGTCTATTGAATCTTCATGGTCAACATTGCCCTTGTCTATATGTTCATCCATGCTGATAAAATGTGAATTGGAAGTTAATTTTCAATGCAGAGTTAATGTATATGAAACTCACATTAAGGATGTTAATAAGTGGGTACTAGATACAGAAAATATTACAACAGGAAGTAATTTAGGATAGCTTAGCTATACATTCTTATTTTTACAAAGAAGAAAATATGTCACAGTGCGTTGTTAAAGAACTTACACAAAGTCAACTCAGGATTTGAAATTGGTTCTCTTTGTCGTAAATTAGGTGACCGTATGTGTGTGGGTTTATCTCTGGGCATACAATGGAGAAAAGACAGCCTCTTCAATAAGTGGTGCTGGGAAAACTGGACAACTACACATAAAAGAATGAAATTAGAACACTCCCTAATACCATACACAAAAATAAACTCCAAATGGATTAAAGACCTAAATGTAAGACCAGACACTATAAGACTCTTAGAGGAAAATATAGAAAAAACACCCTTTGACATAAACCACACTAAGATCTTTTTTGACCCACCTCCTAGAGTAATGAAAATAAAAACAAAAATAAGCAAATGGAACCTAATGAAACTTCAAAGCTTTTGCACAGCAAAGGAAACCATAAACAAGATGAAAAGACAACGCTCAGAATGGGAGAAAATATTTGAAAATGAAACAATGGGCAAAGGATTAATCTCCAAAATATACAAACAGCTCATGGAGCTCAATATCAAAAAAACAGACAACCCAATTAAAAAATGGGTGGAAGACGTAAATAGACATTTCACCAAAGATGACGTACAGATGGCCAAGAGGCACATGAAAAGATGCCCAACATCACTAATTATTAGAGAAATGCAAATCAAAACTACAATGAGGTATCACCTCACACTTGTCAGAATGGCCATTATCAAAAAATCTAAAACAATAAATGCTGGAGAGGGTGTGGTGAAAAGGGAACCCTTCTGCACTGTTGGTGGGAATGTAAATGGATACAGCCACTATGGAGAACAGTATGGAGGTTCCTTAAAAAACTAAAAATAGAACTACCATGTGACCCAGCAATCCCACTACTGGGCATATACCCAGAGAAAACCATAATTCAAAAAGAGACCTGTACCACAATGTTCATTGCAGCTCTATTTACAATAGCCAGGACATGGAAGCAACCTAAATGTCCATCAACAGATGAATGGATAAAGAAGATGTGGCGCATATATACAGTGGAATATTACTCAGGCATAGAAAGAAATGAAACTGAGCTATTTGTAGTAAGGTGGATGGACCTAGAGTCTGTTATACAGAGTGAAGTAAGTCAGAAAGAGAAAAACAAATACTGTATGCTAAAGCATATATATGGAATCTAAAAAAAAATGGTACTGATGAACCTAGTGGCAGGGCAGGAATAAAGACGTAGGCATAGAGAATGGACTTGAGGACACTGTGGGGGAGGGGAAAGCTGAGGGGAAGTGAGAGAAGCATCGATATATATACACAGCCAAATGTAAAATAAATAGCTAGTGGGAAGCAGCAGCATAGCACGGGGAGATCAGCTCGGTGCTTTGCGACGACCTAGAGGGGTGAGATAGGGGGGTGGGATAGGGAGGGTGGGAGGGAGCTTCAAGAGGGAGAGGATATGGGAATATATGTATGCATATGGCTGATTCACTTCGTTGTACAGCAGAAACTAACACAGCACTGTGAAGCAATTATACTCCAATAAGGATGTATTAAAAAAAAAAAAAGAAATTGTCTCTCTTGGTCTCTAGACTTGTCTTCACTTATACTCTATTTGACACTGTTCTTCAAACTTTGTGAACAGAGTTTCTTTAATAAAAAACTACTTAATTTTAAGCAAATTCTTAATCTCTGGAAATTGTATATTGTTTATCTTCATCAAGATGCAGTTTCCTGACATTATTTCTCAGGTTTATATTAAAGACATTAAAAGCCCTGAGAAGTATCAAGTAATAAAGTTACTTCATCAACTGCTATCTTCATGATATAAACATAAAATAAGCCTAGACATATGGATTACATTTAATTTTATTGAGGAAAAATTTTAAGAAAATGGTAGAACCGTCTTTGGGAGTTTTATAGCTTAGCTTTGCAGGGTCAGTTTATCAATATTAGCTAATTTCATTTAGATTAAGGTTTTATTTATATATCTTATAAGCATGTTATATGCTTCACTCTACCTATCCAAATATATGCTTTGAAAATATATATTTTACTTTAAAGTTATTAGGCCATGAGTATATACTTAAAAATATTTTATAAAAGTCTGTATAATTTCTATCCAGCCTACTTTCAATATCTTCCCTCTTAATATCTTTAATATCAGAAATAATATCATTTCAACTGCCTCTTTCCTTTTTCTTCTGTCCTGTCCCATTGATCTCTGTGTTACTGATTGCTTTGTAGCAGAGCAGCATGAGTTACTACTCCTAAACAATATGATTCCACTCAAAATGATGCCTTTGAGCTACCAGTCATAGGCAAAGCACAGCATGAGGGTTGTAATACAAGTCTGTGAACTCTACCCATGATCCACAAAGTCGTGCTTTTTCTATGTATTTTAGTAATTTCCCATAAAAATTGGCTTCAAAGAATATTCTCATATTTTAAAACTCCAAAAATTTAAAATGGAAACTTCTGTGACAACTTTTCTTAAAGTTGCTCTTGAACTGCCTAAGAGCGGCCATTGGTATTTAATTAAGGAAACAAAGGTGAATTCTCCATAGGTTTTTGTATATATTCTAGTACAATAGCATATCTTTTAATATCAAAGAGAAGAATAAGATGGTTGTACTGCTTGTTTTCTGTTTCGTGTCTGTTTGATTTTTACCTTAAGAGTAAGGCTTCCTGAGTAAACCAAATTTTGATAAATACTGGAATTTTAGGGACCTTTTTTTTACTTCCACTTCATCTGTAGCTATCTAAAATTTGGCTCTGATTCTAACAAAATATGGAAATACTGTTGCAGTGAAGGAAATTTAGGAGATAGGGTAAGGCAAAATAAATTTTCATCTCTTTAACAGTACTTACTATTTTCTTAAGAACACAATAAATTGTCAAATTTCATATTTCCTGTTTGGCTGTAGGCAGTCTCTAGTTTTTAAATATTGCTTACTCAAACCAATGGAACAGAATAGCGAGCCCAGAAATAAATCGATGCATGTACAGTCAACTAATCTTCCACAAAAGTACCTAGAACATACAATAGGAAAAAAATAGTCTCTTCAATAAATGGTATTGGTAAAACTGGATATTCACATACAAAAAAATGAAATTGAACCCTTATCTTAGACCATACACACAACTCAATCAAGTTAGATTAAAGACAAATATAAGACCTGAAAGCATAAAACTCCTAGAGGAAAACAGGGAAAAAGTTCCTTGACATTGGTTTTGACAGTGATATTTTGGATTTGACACCATATAGCAAAGGCAACAAAAGCAAAAACAAATAAGTGGAACTACATCAAACTAACAGTAAAAGAAACAATCAGCAGAGTGAAAAGACAAAGTACAGAATGGCAGAAGACATTTGCAAACCATATATCTGATAAGAGGTTAATATCCAAAATATAAGGAAATCATATAACTCAATAGCAAAACAAAACAAAAAACAAAACCAATAAAGCAATTAAAAAGTAGGCAAGGGACCTGAATAGACATTTCTCTAAAGAAGACATACAAATGGCTAACAGGTATATGAAAAAATGTTCAACATCACTAATCATGAGGGAAAAGCAAATCAAAACCACAATGAGATATCCCCTCACACCTATTAGGATGGCTATTAATAAAAACTCAAAAGATAACAAGTGTTGGTGAGAATGTAAATAAAAGGGTACACTTATCCACTGTTGGTAGAAATGTAAATTGATACAGTCAATGGAAATCAGTATGGAGCTTCCTCGAAACGTTAAAAAATAGAACCACCATAAGATGCTGTAATTCACTTCTGGATATATGGCCAAAGAAAATAAAATCAGTATATCTAAGAGATATCTGCACGCCAATGTTCACTGCAGCATTATTCATAGTAGCAAAGATATGGACATAACCTAAGGGTCTGTAGACGATGAATGAATAAAGAAAATGCTATGCACACATACACACAATGGAATATTATTCAGCCTTAAAAAAGAAAGAAATCCTGCCATTTGTGACAACATGGATAAACTTGGAGGACACTATGCTAAGTGAAATAAGCCAGACACAGAAAGACAAATACTGCATAATCGCACATACATGGAGTCTAAAAAAGTTGAACTCATTTACAGAATGAAATGTTATTTACTAGTGGCTAGGGGATGGGGAAATGGGGAGAATATGGTAAAAGGGAACAAACTTTCAGTTAAAAGATGAATAAGCTCTGGAGACCTAATGTACAGAATGTTGACAATATTTAATATTAATAATTAAAATTTTCTAAGAGAGTAGATCTCAAGTGTTCTCAGCATACTCACACACAAAAGTAACTTGGTGAGATAATGGATATGTTACTTAGCTTGATTGTGTTAATAATTTTACAGTGTATATGTATATCAAAACATCATGTTGTACACCTTAACACTATGTAATTTCTATTTGTCAAATGTACTTCAGTAAAGCTAGAAAAATATTGCTTGCTCAAAATATGCTTTGTTTAATGTAAAATTCCTAAATGAAGATTTTCAAATTTATAATTGTAGAGAGATAGTTTATTCAAAATCATTTTCTCTCTCCTTTAAAGTATCCCTTCTAATATAAAAGTATTCAAATATTAAACAGCATTTTCCTAAATGAAGAAATATGAAAACAAAGGCCTCAGAGAACAAGAGCATATTCAATTTGGCTTCCAGTGGCCAGGCTAGGAAATGCCAGGGGATAGAGAAGCTGGATGACAGTAGCAATGTCAGTACCTAGTTCTTTTCAAGGCATTGGTTGTTGAATACGAAAAGAAAAAAAAATTTACAGGGAAGTTCTTTTTTATGATTTCAAGCAGTTCTAGCACAGCTGGAATTCCAGAATGACAGACAGGATCTGGAGTGACATTGGAGCCAAATATACTTAGCCAAATTAACGATAGAATCACTTTGGGTCATTTATTCAGTGAATATTTATGGTGTAGAGAAAGGAATACAACAATCAAATGCTTCACATTTAAATATATATATTTTCATTAAGATTTTTAGTTATTAAATTTTCTGGGTTGACAAACCATATCTCTACTTACTTGACTAGTTCAACACAATTCTTTTTTTGTTTTATTGTGTGGTCTGCTAGTATAAAGACATGTAAAAGCAGGTTACCATGAATTTATTTGGTGGGAGCCGGTGGAGGGGGGGGCGGATTATTCTCCCTAAACACAAGGTTAAAGCATGAAGCCTGGAGCAGTGAGTTTCCCTAAAACTAATTTGTCAACTTCCAAGTGTTTTCTCCTGGCTATACCTGAACAAAGCTCTAATGACATGGCTGGTATAGTACATTTTTATGTGCTTTTGTTTTATTTGAATGAAACTATAGCCTTCACCCATTAAATTTTATTTTAATTTTTGTAAGAATTTTATATTTTTATTATAATCTTGTTTTTATTTTTATGAATCATTAAGAATCATATAACCTGTGAAATAGACTACTGTGTATTTTTGGCCTGAGCCAGAAGATGATTAAGGAGGATGATTTAGTAAAAAGAACACTAAAATAAGAGTTGGAAAACTAGTTATTATCCCTAATTCTTTCAGGAGATAGTTTTGGTTTTGTGATTTAGGTCTTAAGGATTTGATTTCCCCTTATATAAAGTGAGGGTGCATGACTAAAGCGTTTCTAAAGTATCAGCATTAATGTGATATAAATCAGTGAACCTTCTCTTGTTTCCATATATCACTATTGGAGCTCAACTGGGAAACTTTATCAAGAGTATATTCCATCTGCACCCTTAAATTCTGGTGATTGGGCAGTGTGGGAGACAGAAGAGGTCCATGTCCTAATCCCAAAACCTATGAATAGGTTTTTTTACAAGGAAAATGGAAGTTTATAGATGGAATTAAGATTGCTGATCAGTTAACTAATAAAACAGGAAACTTATCCTGGATTATCTGGGAGGGCCCAGTCTAATCACATGAGCTCTTAAAAGTAGAAGAGAGAGACAGAAGAGTGGGCCAGAGAGATGATACCAGAAAAGAAGGAGCAATTCCAAGAATGAGAGCTAGTGGAGTAAAGTAGAAACTCTTTAGTTAACATTACTTAACTCATTTACTTGATGAACTAAAGTTCCACACTTCCTCTTCTCTTATCGTTTGCATTGTTTATTTATCAATTGATATGTTTTAGTCTTCAGACCTTGAACTCTTCTACAATTAAAGAATATGCCTCAGCCCTCATGAAAAAATTAAGACTAGTGTATATTGACATGTTTTAAATTAAAGCAAAATTAACCTATGTTTTCAATTAAAAGACTGGGATGCAATTTACTATGATCACACAAGTACATAAATGTAAATGGTGTTAAATGATATAATGACATGCATTAGCAGATATTGGGGTATACAGAAGGGTGGTTCAATCTAGTCTCTGGGTGGTAAGGAAAGGATTCCCTGAAAAAGCTATATAAAATGTAATATCTAAAGGATAAGAATTTAATGATGCAAAGAATTTAAAGATTATATAATTTATTGCACAATTGCAATAATATTATCTTGTTATCTGCTTTTATTTACTTGAAATAACTTACTCCATTTCTGCCATGTTCAAATACTCTGGTAGGCCCTGAAAATATAAAAATGAGTTAGACACAATCCCTAACACTCAGGATATTCACCCTCTCATGAGTTAATTGCCACAGAATAGCAGCAATCAAATTTGTGTCTCTTGCTCTCACAATTCTACATTTTGTTATATGTTCCTTCTCTTGCATGGGAGAAAATTGCAAGTACTTATGTCATTATCAAATGATACATTGATTTCCTGCATATTTTATTATTTACAGTTTTCTAGTCTTCTCTGGTGCTCAGAGGGCATTGAACATTTTTGGCGAGTTTTTAGCACTATTTTAGCCAGATCACTCATCACTGGTACTGTAATGGCTAAACAGAAGTAGAGCACTCTCTTTGCAGCTAGTTTTTTTCAGGTGTGCTCTTTATAGGAGCCCTAATGGGCAGATAGTTCACTGCATCTCTAGCTTTTGGCATATGGCATCCAGGAGGACAAGGCAGCCCAGACAGCCCATCAGATTAACCATGTAATAGACCCAGAAGCTGCTTTAAAGCTGTAAAACAAAATTGCTTATGGAGTCTGCCAGCACACCAGATGCTGCTATTGGAAGAAATATCTTCCAGTGCTTAGCATCTGGGTCTCATGGTTGCCAGAAAAAAAAGAGAAAAAGAACTGGCAATTCACCACCAATGAGATTGCTTCTGCAATATAAGAATTTTTGTATTTCTTAAAATGTCAAATGCAGTATGTTGCAGCAAAGGTTAAAATTAGATATCTCCCACGTATGCCACTATTAACACACATCCTCCATACAATCCTTAGGCAGCTGGTTGGTTATTATCTAAATAAATCAGAACAATGAGAACCTTGAATTTGAATGTGAATTTTCAGTCTATTTCCAGTATGCTTATGTTATTGATATTTTGCATAATAACATTCTTGCCAGATGAATATAAATTTTATATTTAAACAAGGTTAGAAATAATGTTTCATATTAGCACACATTAGTTTGTTTCCTGACCACCAATTATATAATTGAATATTATAACTAAAGATATAACTCTTAAATGTCAATCAACTGTTTTTCAGTGGAATTGTTTTTCTAAGCCAAATAAACAGTGGATTTGACTAATTTAATTTAAAGCCAATTAGATTTAGTTTTTAAGACCAAACACAAAGTGAGCCATTTCTTGTCAGTTGTATAATGTATTAATATTGCCTAAACTTTGGAAAAAACCACCTAATATATTTAGATTTCTTAAAATTGATATATAATGTTCAAAAATAAGACACTTGTGTTAACTCTGATTGTAAATGCTAGCATGTTTTACTTGACTCGGATGATTCTTTCTGTACTGCTCAAAATGAATTCATTAAGCATATTTATTGAATATGAAAGATTACCTCAAATTTACAATTTTCTGTGCTACAACATTTAACACCTTAATATATAGTGATGCCCCAAACCCATTTATTATCCAATTTTGCAAAATGGTTAATTATTCAGTCTAACTTTTTCAGAAAGCTACGAGTTTAAAATATTTTTAAATTCAAACACCTGATTTTATACTATAAGTACATTCAATAGCCGCCTCCAGTAAATATGAATATATTTTAACTTTCAGTTGTTAATATGCCACCAGTCCGTGATAATTTAAGCTATGATGATTTTGCTGTTAAACTATGCAGACTTAGTTTATAAACATACCTCAAAGATATTATGGGTTTGGTTCCAGACCACCAAATTAAAGCGAGTATTGCAACAAATCGAATCACATGAATATTTTGGTTCCCCAGTGCCTATAAAAGTTATGTTTACACTATACTGTAGTCTATTTTTAAATTCAATTAATTAATTAATTAATTTTAGTTTTGGCTGTGTCAGGTCTTAGTTGTGGGATCTTTGTTGCAGCATGCAGGATCTTTCATTGTGGCACGCGGGCTTCTCTCCAGTTGAGGCGCGCGGGCTCAGTAGTTATGGTGTGCGGGCTTAGTTGCCCCGTGGCATGTAGGATGTTAGTTCCCTGACCAGGGATCAAACCCGTGTTCCCTGCATTGGAAGGCAGACTCTTAATCACTGGACCACCAGGGAAGTCCATTTACTGTAGCCTATTAAGTGTGCAATAGCATTATGTCTAAAAAAAACAATACCTTAGTTAAAAATATGCTTTATTGTTAAAAAATGTTAACCATTATCTGAGCCTTCAACAAGTTGTAATCATTTTTGCTGGTGTAAGATGTTGCCTCGATGTTGCTGGCTGCTGACTGATGAGGGTGGTGGTTGCTGAAGGTGGGAGGGGCTGTGGCAGTTTCCTAAAATAAGACGACAGTGAAGTTTGTTGCATTGATTGACTCTTCCTTTTAGGAAAAATTTGTCTGTAGCATGTAGTGCTGTTTGATAGCATTTTCTGCACAGTAGAATTTCTTTCAAAATTGGAGTCAATCCTCTCAAAGCCTGCCACTGCTTTATCAACTAAGTTTATGTAATATTCTCAATCCCTTGTTATTTCAACAATCTTCACAGCATGTCCATCTCAAGGAACCACTTTCTTTGCTCATCCATCGGAAGCAACTTCTCATCCATTCTAGTTTTGTCATAAGATTGAAGCAATTCAGTCACATCTTTAGGCTCCACTTCTAATTCTAGTTCTCTTCCTATTTTCACCACATCTGCAGTGACTTCCTCCACTGAAGTCTTGAATGCCTCAAAATCTTCCATGAGGGTTGGAATCAACTTCTTCCAAACTCCTGTTTATTTTGATATTTTGACCTCATCCCACGAGTCATAAATGTTCTTAATGGCATCTAGAATGGTGAACACTTTCTAGAAGGTTTTCAGTTGACTTTTCCCAGATCCATTAGCAGAATAACTATCTATGGCAGCTATGGTCTTATGAAATGCATCTCCTAAAGAATAAGACTTGAAAGTTGAAATTACTCTTTGATCCCTGGGCTGCAAAATGGATGTAGTGTTAGCAGACATGAACACAACATGAATCTCACTGTACATATCCATCAGTGCTCTTGGGGAACCAGGTACATTGTCAATGAGCAGTAATATTTTGAAAGGAATCTTTTTTCTGAGAAGTAAGTATCAACATTGGGCTTAAAATATTTAGTAAACCATATTGTAAATAGACGTGCTGTCATCCAGACTTGGCTGTTCCATTTATAGAGCACAGGCAGAGTAGATTTAGCATAATTCTTAAGGGTCCCAGGACTTTTGGAATGGTAAATGAGCATTGGATTCAATTTTGTCACCAGGAGCATTAGCCCCTGACAAGAAAGTCAGCCTGTCCTTTGAAGCTTTGAAGCCAAGCATTGACTTCTGTTCCCTAGCTATGAAAGTCCTAGATGGTAGCTTCTTCCAGTAGAAGGCTATTTTTTGTACATTGAAAATCTGTTGTTTAGTGTAGCCACCTTTATTCATTATCTTAGCTAGATCTTCTGGATAACTTGCTTCAGCTTCTACATCAGCATTTGCTGCTTCACCTTGCAGTTTGGTGTTATGGAGATGGCTTCTTTCTTTAAACCTCATGAACCAACCTCTGCTAGCTTCAAACTTTTCTTCTGCATCATCCTCACCTCTCTCAGCCTTCATAGAGTTGCAGAGAGTTAGGGCCTTACTCTGGATTAGGCTTTGGCTTAAAGGAATGTTGTGGCCGGATTGATCTTCTATCCAGACCACTAAAACTTCTCCATATCAGCAGTAGGGCTGTTTCACTTTCTTAGTATTCATGTGTTCACTGGAGTAGCACTTTTCATTTCTTTCAAGAACTTTTCCTTTGCATTCACAACTTGACACAAGAGGTTTAGCTTTCTGCCTTTCTAGGCTTTCGACATATCTTCCTTACTAAGCTTAATCATTCTAGATTTTGATTTAGAGACTTGAGGCTCTTCCTTTAGAAGCTATTGTAGGGTTATTAATTGACCTAATTTAAATATTGTTGTGTCTCAAGGAATAAGGAGGCTGAGGAGAGGGAGAGACGGGGAATGGCCAGTGGGCGAAGCAATCAGAACACACACATTTATTAAGTTTCTGTCTTCTATGGCTGCTGTTCATAATGCCCAAAGCAATTACAATAGTCACATCGAAGTTCACTGATCACAGATCATCATAACAAATATAGTAATGATGAAAAAAGTCTGAAATATTGTGAAGATTACCAAAATATATAGCACAGAGACATGAAGTGAGCAAATGCTGTCAGAAAGAAAAAGTGTGCCAATAGACTTGCTCAATGTAGGGCTGCCACAAACTTTCAATTAAAATAAAACTTGATATCTGCGAAGTGCTATAAAATGAGGTTTGCCTGTATTTTGGAGATGGAAAATGCTACTTTACCTCTTGGAATACAATTATGAAATTCCTTTGCCAATTTTCTGGGGAAAAATAAATAATAAGGGAGAATTTGATCGAATCTGAGTTTTTTTAATTAAAATTTTCTTAACTTCTTTAACTGTAACAAATATTTATTGTTGAAAATTTTGGAGAACCATGTGGCAGCATGTATCCAATTTAAAGTGCATACACTTAAGTGCAAGAATTATAGTTGAAGCAAGCTCAGCTCTGTTTATGTTTTCACGTGGGCACAATTTTGTACGTGTGTGTGCGTGTGTGTGTGTATGTATAAGGATATTCATGGTAACATTTGTTGTAGTAAAAGATAGAAATGATCTAAGTGTTTATTAATGGAGGATGGCTTAATAAATTAATTACGTAATATGGGACATTGTGTTCTGGATAAAAAGAATGAGAGAGATTTCTTTGTAATGGCACAAGGAGAGCATTGAGTTATAGTATTAAGGTAAAAGAGCAATATACACAAATATTCTAGAGTATAATTTGATTTATATACCTATTAAAATCTAAACCGAAATATGCAGGTTTATATACTTATTTATATATCAGTGTCTCTAGGGAAGGCAGTTCAGTAGGGAGAAATGCTGAGAGTTCATAACCTTGCACTGTGTGTATTTCTATATTGTTTCATTGTTTAAAATAAGCATCTATTTATATACCATTAGTGTAATTATTATAGATGGTTATAAACATTGAATTTTAAAGTGTAAGCCAGTGTACCAACTTCATTCATTTGTCTGTTTACTTATTGACTAAACTTTCCTGTATACCTTCCAATTCAGGAACACTATACTAGAGGTACATATAGCCTGTAGCATTGTGAAGTCTGGGTGGGGCTAAAATCAGTACATGCACATTCCGAAAAAATACTCCAAAAGTACTACAGAAGAAGATATTAAAACCTGCTGGCACAAAGGGAAAGTGATGAATGCTGATTAAATGAATTAAGAAAAGCTTTCCAGAAGAATAGAATTGTGAAATAAAATTTTAGATACATGGGAATTATGCCAGGTGGTTAGAGGGCATATTCAATATAGAAGGTCAACCAAATAGAGAGAGAAATCGGCCAAGCGACTGTGAGGGGAAAAACACCAAAAAACATTCAGGATTTGAGTGATGACACTAGTAATGATGCCCAGGGGTTAATCTGGAGAGGTCAGGAGGGCCAAATTATAAAGATCCTTGTAGGCCATGCCAAGGAGCTACCCTATCATATCATCCTAGACATAATGTACTTCCATTTGAAATTTTAGAACCAAAGAGAAACAATCAAATATGCCTTGTTAGAAAGATCACTATCTTGACAGTTTGAAAAATAGATTAGATTAGATTAAATAGATAAGCTAGATAAGAAGGCAGATAACAAGGATATGGGAAGATATTTTAATAGCAGTCATTATTTCAATAGCATTATAGATATGTGTCTGTTTATGTGTATATGTTTGTGTCAATTTTATATGTTTATTTTATTTTATTTTAATTTTTTTGTCTGTGTTGGGTCTTCGTTGCTGCACGCGGGCTTTCTCTAGTTGCGGCGAGCAGGGGCTACTCTTTGTTGCGTTGCGTGGGCTTCTCATTGTGGTGGCTTCTCTTGTTGCGGAGCACGGGCTCTAGGCATAGGGGCTTCAGTAGTTGCAGCACGTGGGCTCACGTGGCTCGCTCACAGGCTCTAGAGAGCAGGCTTGGTAGTTGTGGCACACAGGCTTTGTTGCTCTGCGGCATGTGGGATCTTCCCGGACCAGGGATCGAACCCATGTTTCCTGCATTGGCAGGTGGATTCTTAACCGTTGCACCACTGGGGAAGTCCCCTATATGTTAATTTTATAAATAAATACATAATACTTTAATTTATGTATATATTTAACTTTATGTTAACTTTACATATATGCATATTTGTATTGTTTTATATAGCGTGTTTTATATATATATATATATTTATATACATATATAACAAAGGTCAAATGGGCACCAAGTTTTGAATATTGGAATTAAAATTGAAATGATCTTGTATGACTGATCCAGTGCATAACATCATAAAAAAGACTATGAAAAAAAAAAGATGTTTAGAAAAAGAAGAAAAGAATCAGAATAGCCTGAGCAAATTATATGATAAAATAAGGGGGAAAAAACCCATAAGATTAAAACCTAAATATTGAATTTCTTAAAAATTAATGCCAAAGTGGATTGATATCGGGCAAAGTGTTAAGTACATTTAAAAACTGAACCTGCTGTCTCTATAGAGACAGACTTGTATATTATTAGAAATTTACCTAGTACCTAATCTGACTACTCAGCTAAGATTCTTTCATATGTAGTAAAGCATTTCTCTATGTCTTGATTTTTTATTTTCATTTTCCCTTTGATTATACTCATGACTTAATGACTTGTTCCATGATTTGTTCTTTTCTTTATTCTATTAAAGATTGTGATAAAACCTGCTGTCATTTACTTAGAATCCCTTTGCATCAGGCAGCCACTGTTGTAAGGATTATAGGGATACATATTATTATTTTCCTTTTACAGATGAAGGCACCAAAACTTAGAGAACTGAAGGGATGAGCCAACAGTCATAGTCTACTGGGCAACCAAGCCAGAGTTTAAGCCAATATCAATCTGATTCTAGACCAGTGTTCTTTTCACTACACAGTGTTAAGTGGTTTAAAGCAAACTGAATTAGGTGTGTGATCATAAATTGTCATGACAAAAGTTGGTCTGTTAACTACATCCACATTCACTTAAGAAAACCTTGCCATGGCTGTTTAAATTGTTAGGTTTTCAGATTGAAAGCTTTCATTGTGACATAAATTTAATCTGCTAGATTAGAGTAATAGGCCTGATATAAAGAGGTGAAATGATTAATGTAATTTTTCTTGGCTGTAGTAAGACTTCTGTACCACATTACTTATATATCAATAAATTTGTTAAAAGGTAACTTGAATCACCAAACCGTTAGCCAAAAAGCATTATTAAACGCTATCTTTATTAAGAATAGTGTATGAGAACATAACTTGTTGGATGCAAAAACAAAAAAAAAGACATTTGTGATATCAGAAAATATATGGAAATATATGAGCTTTTAAGGAAACTACAAAGTAAAATTTTTTTTAAATTTATTTTATATTATAGTTGATTTACAATGTCGTGTTAGTTTCAGGTGTACAGCACAGTGATTCATCTATACATATACATATATCCATTCTTTTTCAGATTCTTCCCATATAGGTTATTACAGAATATTGAGTAGAGTTCCTTGTGCTATACAGTAGGTCCTTGTTGATTATCTATTTTATATATAGTAGTGTGTATTTTTTAATCTCAAACTCCTTATTTATCACCCCCCCACCCCCGCATCTTTCCACTTTGGTAACCATAAGTTTTTTTTTTTTTCTCCAAGTCTGGGTCTGTTTCTGTTTTGTAAATAAGTTCATTTGTATCCTTTTTTTTTAGATTCCACATATAAGGGGTATCATATGATATTTGTCTTTCTCTGTCTGACTAACTTCATTTAGTATGATAATCTCTAGGTCCATCCATGTTACTGCAAATGACATGATTTCATTCATTTTTATGCCTGAATAATAATCCATTGTATATATGTATCACATCTTCTTTATTCATTCCTCTGTCAGTAGAAATCCAGGTTACTTCCATGTCTTGGCTATTGTAAATAGTACTGCAGTGAACATTGGGGTACATGTATCTTATCAAATTATGGATTTCTCTAGATATATGCCCAGGAGTGGGATTGCTGGATCATATGGTAGTTCTATTTTTAGTTTTTTAAGGAACCTCCATACTGTTCTTGACAGTGGCTGTACCAATTTACATTCCCACCAACAGTCTAGGAGGGTTCCCTTTTCTCCACACCCTCTCCAACATTTATTGTTTGTATACTTTTTGATGATGGCCATTCTGACCGGTGTGAGGTGATACCTCATTGTACTTTTGATTTGCATTTCTCTAATAATTAGTGATGTTGAGCATCTTTTCATTTGCTAAAGTACAATTTTTGAATAAAAGCTTTAAAATGTATGAAACATAAGAATAAGTACATCAGTCATCTTATTGTACCATATATAACCTGTGTTATTTATTTATATATTATATATATAAAATATTTGTGAATCAATGTATGTATATACATATATGTTTGCAAATATAATTAGGACTTTCAAAATTTTGCTATAAGTTTTATATTTTAAAGAGTTATAAAATGTGTGTTGTGGTAGACAAAATTATGGTTCCCCAAAGATGTGTGCCCAGAATCTGTGACTAATTAACCTCATGGCAAAAAAAGACTTTGCAGATGGGATTACATTAAGGATTTTGAGAGGAAAATATTAGCCTGGATTATACAGTTGGATCCAATGTACAGTAGTCACAAGGGTCCAAATAAGAGGAAAAATAAGAAAATAGAGTCAGACAGGTAGAAGTGACAAGGGTGGCGAGAGAGAGAGCAAGAGAGAGATTGATTTAAAGATGCTACCTTGTTGGCTTTGAAGATGGAAGAAGCCATGAGCCAAAGATAGATGCAGGTGGACTCTGGAAGCAGGAAAATGCAAGGGAACGTCTCCCTTAGAGACTCCAGAAGAAATGCAGCTCTGCCTATAATAACTTGTCATTAGGACTTCTGAACTCCAGAACTGCAGAATATTTAATATGTGTTGTTTTAAGTCATTAAGTTTGTGTTAATTTGTTATAGCAGCAGTGGGAAACTAAAGTACACATATGTCTCTGTGCACATAACGTACATTAGTAAGCACTTGGAGAAAGCAAGAAACGAAGCGTAGGGAGGAGAGGGAAAGGAGGATGAAAGAAAGGAAAGAAAAAATTGAAATTAGGGGTTAGAAAAAGATGGGTTATTAGTGAATCAATTTAATCTGAGAGTTTTTTTTAAAGTTTATTTTAAAACTTATTTTTTAAAAAATTACTTTCAAAAAAGTAAAATTATTTAGTAGTAAATTCTAAAGTAAGGAATTGGATAAAGGAAAATAAAGGTTTTCTTATATTACTGATGACACCTAGTTATAGTTATACAGGCTGAAAAAATAAAAATCCTATTATCAAGTGTAAAAATAAATCTTATACAGAAAAGGGAAATCTTTCTTAAAGAGTCATAGATACTGGGCTTCCCTGGTGGTGCAGTGGTTAAGAATCCGCCTGCCAATGCAGGGGACACGGGTTCGAGCCCTGGTCTGGGAGGATCGCACGTGCCACGGAGCGGCTGGGCCCGTGAGCCACAATTACTGAGCCTGCGCGTCTGGAGCCTGTGCTCCGCAACAAGAGAGGCCGCGATAGTGAGAGGCCCGCGCACCGCGATGAAGAGTGGCCCCCGCTCGCCGCAACTAGAGAAAGCCCTCGCACAGAAACCAAGACACAACACAGCCATAAATAAATAAATAAATTAATTAAAAAAAAAAAAGAGTCATAGATACTTAAAAACAAAATAACAATGACTTCAGCTGGCAAATGGGAAAGATTTATTTAAAATACTACTTAAAGAAAACGTTTGGGTTAAAGAAAGTAAATATACCATAAATACATATGAAAATACTCAGATTTATAATAAAATGTAATTTTACACAGTAATGGCATGCATACTACTCAAGATTGTTCAAAGCTAGATTACATTTCTCCGAATGAAGGGCAGGGGATAAACGACTTCTTAAAGGTCTTCACCTGTCCATAAGAGAAGATCAAGAAACTCTTCCCAAAGTTAAGTGTGTGTGTGTAGTTGGATGAAAGGCAATGTGGGAGATCAAAATGCGTAAGGAAAGTTCTAGAGCAAAGAGGAATAACCTACATTTCTATTAACACATTAAAAAAATAGATTGCTTCTCTTTAAGTGTATCCATTTAAGTTGGAACTCCCTCTCTGAAAGGAGACACATAATAGTCATCTCCTGAACTGGAACCAGAGAGGATTACCTTGGTACGTTTATACCAAGGAACACTACTGTGTGGTGTGATTTCAGTGTTCAAAAGTCATTCTTCTTCCTTATCAGTGCATCCAGATAAATCATACCAACAGGTGCATTGGTACCTTAAACACAAGAAATTAGACACATTTATCCTACGGTTATAGTTAATTGATATATTGATTAATTAGTGTATTATTATCTTAAATGAACACTGTGATATGAGACTTATATTGTTTTTCCAAAACTTGATTTCGAAAGTAAAGGATAGAGAAGAAAGCATAAATAAACCAAGTTCCTGAAACGATAGGATGGTTCAGAGAAAAAAAGCTGACAAAGTTTAATGGAAGGCCCTGACATTTGAGGATATGAAACACAACAGAAACCACAAACTACTTTTCATCCTAGAAAGATCAAGGTCGATAAAGTAAATGATAGAAATACCTCAAGACATGAAAGGTATACATTCTGTTATTTAATCCTGGAATAGTTCCTTGCTTTGAGGGCCTTCCCTGTGTATTGTAAGATGTTTAGCAGCACCCCTGGCCTCTGTCCAATAGCACGCTACCCCAGTTACATCAGAAAATGTCTCTAGACATTTCAAATGTCCCCTGGGGGCCAAAAAGTTCCCAGTTGAGAACTACCACTCTAAATATTTGCGTCTTTCTGATTTATGCCTTGCAGTGTCGCTTGGACTTAATACTGTGCCTGGCACATGAAAGGCACAGCATCAATGCTTGTAGTTTGAATGAATACAAATAAATCAGTATCTTAATATGTTCCTGATTAAATTTCCCAGTGGAAATTTCAGAATGCATATTATTTGCCTATTTTTTTTAATTGTAAAATGAGAGGAATTTACAACACTTCAGTTTTTTTTGGGGGGGGGGTTTAAAATATTTATTTATTAACATCTTTATTGGAGTATAATTGCTTTACAATGGTGTGTTAATTTCTGCTTTAGAACAAAGTGAATCAGCTCTACATATACATATATCCCCATATCTCCTCCCTCTTGCATCTCCCTCCCACCCTCCCTATCCCACCCCTCTAGGTGGACACAAAGCACCGAGCTGATCTCCCTGTGCTAGTGGCATGGACATATATACACCACCAAATGCAAAACAGCTAGCCAGTGGGAGGCTGACTCCAGTTTTTAAAGAATGGTTAGACTTAAGAAATCAAAATACTGGTTCTTTTGAGAATTCTCTTTGCTGAAAAGAACTACCAAAATGCAAATCAGTTTGCCCTCTTGGCTTTAGTTAAACTCTTAACACTTCAGTTTTGTTAGGACAGAGTCAAGAAGGAAAATTTTGCTGACCATCAAACTGTCCCTGCATTGATTCAGATGTTAATTCATCTATGAATTCATTCAGTAGTGAGTATCTATGAGAGCAGTATATTTGAGCTTGGTGCTAGGGGCCCAGAAATGAATAATATTCAAGTACAGCTCAAGATACAGAGCAAAGTATAAACATATAGAGGACTATTTGCAATATAATGTGATAAGTGCTCTGCTTCATACGGGTACAGGGTTCAAGCTGATTTTCAGCACAATCGTCCCTGGTCTTTAGGGCAGTTTGTTACGTGCTAAATCCTGTAAGTTTGATCCAGCCAGATGGATTTTATATGTTCCAAATTGATACATCCCACTTGGAAGCAAAAAATTCTTTGCCTTTATTTTCCCACTTTGATGAGAAGATACTATCATGATATAAGTGGCTGGACCTTGTCAGTTGCTCGAGGTCCTTAGTCATAAATAGTTACAGATGCATACTGTGATGGAAAAAGGGTGAATTTGAGAATGAGTCTGACCTACATTTGGGCAAGACAAACCAATGGGCGTCAGTTCTAGAGTATGTTAACCACTTTGTACAATATATAGTACATATGAAAAATGTTCCTGAAATTCCTTTGAATAATTAGTGAGTATAGCATGAATAAGTGTATTTTATGCATTTGATTATTTAATGATCAGACCATATAGAGTTGGTGAGTACATGTGTATATGGGTATATTTACATACATGAGTATAAACATACAGGTATTTTTATTTATCATATATATAAAAAACACAGAATCTTTGATTAATTGGACCACTTCATTTTTCTGATTAGATAAGATTAAAGCAGAAGGTATTATGCTGAAGGTAGAATTGACACATGTATTTGGAACAGAAGGCTTCAAAGCTATGTATGTTGCATGCATTCCTCATTACAACCTCACAAACTACAAAAATACTTTATTAGGGAAGATTTTTGAATCTTATCCAAGCAGTAGGTCCAATTTAAAAATTACTTTTTGGAGCATATAATAACAGAATGGTATAAAGGGGCAGAATGTCATAAATAAAGGCAGAGTTTGAAAAGTAAATAATAAAAAAGATGGGAGCACAGAAAGGAAAGAAAAGTCTTTCCTGATTTCCTTTTCATAGGAAATCAGGAAAGACTTCATGGAGCTGGTAGCATTTTTAAAAAGCCTTGAAAGATCAGGACAATTTAAGAAGGTTATTAGGTGGATATTACTTGAAATAGGGAGATTTGTAAGGGAAGGAAAAAATAGAAAAGGAATGGAGATAGGCAATTATGGAGCATATGAAGTTAATGCTAATCGTTTAGCCATTATTCAGTAAACATTTTTCAATCCATGAAATTAAACCCAAATACCAAAGTAGAAAGGGCATATTTTTCAGACTGAGGAAACTCTTATGGATTTGAACTGAGGTTACAAGTTGGTAGCCTACAAACCACATAATATATCATGGATATATACATTCAAAGCATTAAAAATATTAGCCAGTTTTACCTCTGTACCTTTACCCCACACTCTGCTCTAGAAACTTCTAACCCCAGACAGGGGAGGTCTGCCTCTCCTGGCAACTAAACACTTAACCCTCTTCTTCGTCCTTCCAAGCCTCTCTGTTTTCTACTATTTCCTCTGAGAAGTGTGAGGTAATGAAACATTCCCTTGGGGCAAAACCTGGCTCTGCTTTCTCTGCTATCGGGGAAGTAAGTGAGAGAGTTCTATCCCCAGAAACAATGCCTCTTCCCTCAAAACTTCTAGGTTTTTCAGGATCCCAAATGGTATTTTTCTACTTGTTCCTAGCCTTGCAGCAAGCATCTTTTGTATTAAATACATTTTAGTATCAGTAATGCATTTACCAAATGCTATAATGATGAAATTTTAAAAGATGAAAAAATTAGCAAGGGTTTTAAAGGGCTTCAGGTTAGGATGTAATGACTTAGTCTCAAATGAGACCAAGTTAAACAATCCTATCAAATATATTTTACTGTTCATTTATTTTAATTGTTTCCATTCACAAAATTTTCTTTATATTTTATTCAAATTTTGCTATGATATATTTTGATTATTCTGTATACCAGAGTCCAACATCAACAATGCAAGGAATATATTGCTGTATAAAATCTGCATACATTGAATGGTACTAGAGTCAGGAATACTAAATATGAGATTACTTTGTCTTTATGCTTTGCATTTTAGAATGTCACAAATCTTGCTAAAATTTAATAATAATTTAAAAACCTTAGAATACTGATAATTATGGAGAAATGGGCTAAAGCTGAAAGAGCAATATATTGTTTGGAATAACTTATATGGCATTGGCTGTTGGGAGAATTATGAATTATATTTTAATTATTCAATATTAATCAACAGCATGGAACTCTCTTATATTCATTTCCAAACATACTCTAAGAATGTGTGATTAACTCTGTTACATCTCTGAGATATCATGCTTGAAAAGATGCTGTGATTGATTACAAGTCTGCAGACCAATATTCTTCTGCATCAGAATTCAAGTGCATTATCTTTGAACAGGGGGTGTTATGGCAGATGTCATCCAACTGCTTCATAGCTGCATGATCGATGGTGCGAATGGTGATTGATGCTATTGACATGCCACAGCACCTAAAATAGAGTGTCTGTGTGCATTTCAGGGGAAGGGGAATGTTCATATTTGGATGAAAAAATGAAGACAAAATTATAGGACTTGAAAAATACTTGGTCATAGGAAAGGGATGAAGTGCATAGTGCACGTAACAGCTGTTTTTGGAAAGGAAAAATATAGTACAAGCAAGAAAGTGCTGTGAAAAAAAAGGGGGGGTTTGTTTCACTAAGCAGAAAATTTACGTGGCTTTCCCTTTCCCACTATGTGTATATTTTCCTTAGCTTCATTATAAGTGTTAGAGTGGGGGTGGAAAGTGGTGTTGGGTGTACATGTTCTCTTGTTTAACAGAAATGGCATTGTTATCTGTCACACTCACCAGTGGAGGAATGAGGAAAGGAAAGGGCAGTATTGAAGGATTTCAGGTTAAAAGGTAAATTGAATCTGGTAGAACAGTTTTGAACCAAATCTTATCTAAAATATCTGATTTGCAGCCCTAAAAAGTATAGGTAGAGGAAGATGTACTTCAGAAGTCTGTTGATATTAATTTTGCATATTCAGTTTAGAAATGCTTATTTTGAAACATAGTTTAAAAATAGGGACAAAGTAGCTCAGCAAGAAAAGTCTTTTTAGAAAAGATCCAATGAATATAGATATAAATGTAAGTAATTTTATGCCAGCCCCATGAGAAGGGAAGCCTGATGTACATTATTGAAAAGAGATGGGTGGGGGGAAGAGGAATATGATCCCAGGAGACATTATACAGTGAAGGATGCTAAGTGCAAATGAAGTTACTACATAGACATTTACCATTATTGATTATATTATTCCCAGTGGGTTTTTTTTCTTTTCTTTTCTTTTTGGTCAGGAAGCAGCTACTCACTCTTTTCCTATGAAGATATAAAAATATTCTTCCTTTCTTTTTGCATTAATTTAGAAACCATAAACATGAGTACAGATAATGCCTAGAATGTTACATTGCAAATTTAGATAATATGGTTAATATGGCTCCTGAAATTCTAGAAAGAAAAAAAAATCATCTAAATGAAATAATAAAAGTTATAATTTGTTTATTTTTATGCATCTTTATAGAGATTTTTAAAATTACACAGACAGCATCTAAGATAAGTTGGACACTTACGTTCCAGGTTTTGTTCTAAGCATGATGTATATAAATTCCAGGCCCAGGTTACACTCAAATATGAACTCACACACACCACTAATTTAATACCCACAATGACCATATGAGGTAAATATAAATGCTGTCATCCCCTGACTTACCAGTGAGGAAAATGAAGAAAAGATAAGTAATTTTCCTAATGTTACACATGAAGTTTGTGGCTGAATAAAGAATGCTACTGTTAAAAAAATAAACCGAGGCCTATTAACATTTTCAAGTTTATTTGAGCAAACATCGATTTGAATCAGGCAGCACCAAAACAAAAGTGATTAGGAGCGCTCCACCAACAGGAGCTAGGGGAAGGGTTGTACAGAGAAGATATGGAAGCAAAGCAAGGAAGTTATTTAACAAGCTATACCTTAAGTGGTTGCCTTATTTGGGAAAATCTAGTTGGCTGTTTGTGGTTGGTTGTTCTTTAGTTTCATTTTCTTGGATTCCAGTACATCAGGCTTAAGTTGTGGTTTGCTTACATAGACTACCAAGGCATTAGAGCCATCTCAGTCTCATGCGATCCTCATTTAATTATTTTAACACTGCATAGGTGGTCCGGCTTCTGAGGCAGCACCATTAAATGCATGTTCAGTGCAGATAGTTTGTGATTATAGAAAATCCCAAAGAAATTATTAATGATATTCTAAAGCCCACTACTCATGTATATTATGAAATCATGTATAATATTTTAAAACTATTCTATTCTCTGGATTCTTTAATAGAATTAATTCTTAATCCTATAGATAGGCTTAAACCTCTAAAATGCTGTGTTCGTGTGCTGTTTTTTCTTTTCTTCTTTTTCTTAATAAATTTATTTATTATTTATTTATTTTTTTTGGCTGCGTTGGGTCTTTGTTGCAGTGCGCAGACTTTCTCTAATTGCAGTGAGCGGGGGCTACTCTTCGTTGAGGTGCATGGACCTCTCATTGCGGTGGCTTCTCTTTGTTGCGGAGCACGGGCTCTAGGCATGTGGGCTTCAGTAGTTGTGGCACGTGGGCTTAGTAGTTGTGGCGCATGGGCTTAGCTGCTCTGCAGCATGTGGGATCTTCCCGGACCAGGGCTTGAACCCGTGTCCCCTGCATTGGCAGGCGGATTCTCAACCACTGTGCCACCAGGGAAGTCCCTCTTTTTTTTTCTTTTGTGGAGTTTCCAAATCTTTCCTCTGATTCTGAAAGGGAAATTTGACCAAAAATGTATATGAATAATTTATCTAATCCCAACTCCTAATTCTACCTATAAGAACAATGAGACCTAGATTTGTCGCTAGATCCGTGAATGGTCTAACTATAGCTGCCCTTGCCCAGTGTGTGGTCCTGTGCTGGGAGGAGGAGTCAGTGCTGTCTGGAGAAAAAAGCAGTGGACTCCCCGGGAACAAAAATGATGAGCAGAGCCTGTGGGAGGGACCATCATTAACTCAGAAGTTCCCTGGCTTCCCAGATGTCTGTTTTGCTCTGTCTTCACTCTTCCAGTTGTATTATTCCAGCCCTCACTCCAGAAATTTATCTCACTTTTTGATATTCAAGATTTTGAAACTGTGTCTGTCAAATATACACTGCCAAAAATTATTTTGCAGAATTCTACTCTGTCTTATATACCTGCATAGTTGTCTCCCCATTAGCAATGAAAGCAAACCTATAACAAATCTATCTATCTATCTATCTATCTATCTATCTATCTATCTATATATATATTTTATTGGTAGCAGGATAGGGATGAGAGCTTAACTTTGTAAATAAATGTATAAAGTACTAAGAGGCTAAATATTCTACATTACCTTGGGGAGATGGCCTTGTAAATTTTAATTGTGAGAAGCTAGATTTCTTATTGACTGAACTTAGCAGCATGAAGTCTTTCTAAAAAGTAAATTTTGGTGCAGAATATAGACAACCTTAATCCGGACGAAGATATAATACTTCAGCAGCCAATCCTGAAAAGATTATTCAGGATGCAATCCAGTGCTGCTGGTAACAGCGTATATCACTGAAGATAAACCCAGAATAAATAACATGCTTGATGCTGCTAATTCCTTAAAATCAACATAAAAACCTTGCAAGCTATTTCATGCCAGGTTTGACAGGTGGTGATAATGTTTGAGGAGTCATAGGATATACTGTAGTGACAGCAATGAATAGTGCAGCATTTGAGGTGTGCTTGGGTGGAGAGTGAAACAAAGCTGAAGAAGTGAAATTGAAGTATTTCATAACATACCACCTTAGTGAGCTGCCTTTAAACTGCCTCAAATATTTTCCACTTTTGAAAAGTTTCAGAGATCAGCAATGCATAAAATGGCATTCAGATGAAAAGGTGGATGGTAATTGTGCAAAATTAAAAGAGTGTAAAGAGAATAAATACTCTGAATCACAAAATGAAGATTTCTTTTTTATCTGTGGCCTTACTATCTTTGTGGTATTAACGTAATACTTCAGATTTGTAATTTCTACTAATTACAGGTTTTCACTTGGTCTCTTTGTGCATTGTGAACCTTCGCCTGTCAATACTCATATCAAAGGGCTTTTTTTTAAAGCTGAAGTGATATTTTTTGGCACATGAAGTCAAGGACTGTCATTTTTTAGTGTTACACTGAACTGTATTTGGTATTGTGACAATCAGATAAAGATATCATCTTATTAAGTATTTTGTGCATTAGCTATTAAGTGTAGGAACTTACCAAGTCTTCAGAATATGCTTCCTAAATTGTTAAAAATTAGACAGAAATAGCATTTGCAGTGGATCTCCTCTTTAAAAAAAAAGATAAGGAAAACCATAAATCAAAAGATAGTCTGTACCAATCACAAAATATGAATTTATATGAAAGTTTCATTCTTTTAATTTTTAGAGCTAAGAAAAGTTTTTTTTAACTAGCATCTTCAGCTTAGAGTAAAATTGATAAATGGGCTTCTATTCTTGCTCCTAGGAATAATTTTAAAGTCAAGTGAGATATGTTTGTCTGCTTCCCTGTGGAGTACAACCTATAGCTTTTGGAAAAATTTCTGTATCTTTTTATTTCTTCAATTCAATAAAAAATATTAATATAAATTTATTGGGTTTCTACTAAAAGTCAGAACTGATGCTCAGTGTAAGGTTTTCTCAAAGATAGGTAGGTCATGTCCTAGTCCTAGGGTCCTTAGGTAAGTTATAGTTTGCTTAAGAAAGGTTTAAATAGAAGATTTTAAAAAAATGTACATCAAAATTAGAACATATTCTTGAAACAATTCAATCTTTCCTACATATCTAAACTTCCAGATAAGTTGCCTGTGATTTAGATAATTGATATCTTGTTCTTTAGAAGGGGTGGAGAAATAACAGTCACAGACTAAAGGAACAGTTGAAAATCTGAGGAAGAATTTCTTAATTGGGGTTATCATCATATTCAAAAGAAGAGCATACTCTAATAATACCACGTGAAAGGCCTTCACTTTTAATATGCAATGGAGACTGTAAACATCGATAGTCATTTGACTCTTCTTTTTAGGTAGTTTTATAATCTTGGATAATTTTTCTCACTTGCAAATGAGGTATTTTTGAAGTTTCTTATTTCCCCAATTATATAAATATGTGTTATTTTCTCCTTATGGAACAGCAATAATGTCAGAATTGTAATCCAATATATAGAAGCTTTATTTTAGTTTCTATTTTTACATAATTTGTGTGGAAATGCTCAATCTCACTTCCTTAAAAATTATGTTTGTAGGCAGGGATGAAGAGAGAATACAAAACAGTGTAAATGAATGAAAGGGTTATGGAAAGAATTATGTGTCTCTGTACTTAAAAAAATTCAATCAATAAGCATGTATACATTTTACATTTCACATTCAAAATGTTTTACCTTTTCTTTGTTTCATCGAATATTTTAAATATCTCCTTTTTTGAAAATTTTCAATAAGCAAAGGTTAGTTGTATAAATTAAGAGGTTATTGTGGAAAATATGAATGATTTATAGTTTCACTTTTATCCTGGAAGTTCTCATGTTTTTTTCCTTTTTTTTATCTTTCTATCTGAAATAAGACCCTTTGTAAACAGATGTTTGTGATTTTTTCTTTGATCTTTATTTTCTATGTAATAAATATAAATGCATTTTGAATGCATTCTTTTGTGCAGGTAATTTTGCTCTTTCTGTCTTATAAATGGAAAGGCCAATAAAAATGTAATATAGTAATGACTGGAATGCATTCAAGTCCATTGCCCCTTCACTCCTCAAAAGATACTCTAAAACAACTGCTATTGAAATGTCACACTAAATCATTTAAACAGAGCTAATTGTTTCCTATCATCACCACAGTAAACATTTTTTCAATGTAAGAGAAATCAAGTATAAATACTACACAATAGAATGCTCATAAAATATTTTTGTCTATAAATATAACTGTGCAAAAGATGAATTTTGACATTCATGTATCCAATCAGTGAAGGTTTAAAATAATTCTGCAGCAAATGAATTGATTTGAATATTTCTTACTTCTCTGTAATTAGATTCCATGCTTAACGCATAAAGTATGGAAGATGGCATCTTAGCAAGCATGGAAAAACAAATTCTCCTTCCATTGAGCAGCATCCAATATCATAATCAAGCAACACTGAGTAAAGCTCTGGATTTCGCCCTGTAAATCATGATTAAGTTTGAGTATGATCCTTTAATGATGTTAAGTAATGAATTTTCTTCTGGTGTTCAAGCAGTAGGACAGGTCTCTGTGGTGGGAACATATGTCTGTCTTTAAACTGATGATTTGAAATGGTACCTCTTGAAATGTTCTCATTATAAACAACCTTTTATAATGGCTTCAGGTTTTCCTTCCAACGATATTATTTTCTAAATGAATTTACTATCTGTTTAAGAAGTCAATGACTGTCCCTAGAGATGGCTTCTTAGACACTAAATTCATTTTAGAAATTATTATTGTTGGAAGGAAAACATAGAGCCATTATAAAAGGTTGAAGGGACGCTTCCCACACAGTTCTGACAGACAGAGAAGGGAAAGCAATCAAATCTTGGCTTCTCTCTTCACACAGGTGATAAGGGTGCCAATAAGTACTGATTATGATGGTGGTTTTTATGAGGTAAACACCTGTTAAGTAGGAACTGGACTGTGGCCATCACCTCGTTTCCCACACACCACTAAACAGCTAGCCGTTTCTAATGACTTTTGGCCAATGTTCATTTCTAAACCAGTAATGGTTGAGAATATGGCCGAGAATGGCCATGGGTCATGAGAATGGTTCTAATATGGCCGAGGTTGGTATTGCAGTATGCATTTAAGTTCCCTTATGTATGAGAATGAAACAAAATTGAAATGCTCACTTTTGAACAGAAATACAGTATAAAGTGTTACCTTATATTATGGTAAAATTAAAAATAATTTTGACGAAAATTTTATTCTCATCTCTAAATTTAAGAAGTATGTACGTGTGTATATAACACTCATATGAAATAAACATGTACTCTTAATATTGTAGCCATATTTACATGTAATTTTATGAAGAGAGGCATACATGAACACATTGCAGCATTTCTGCAGACCACCTAAATACTGAATAGTGTTGCTATGTATGTACGCTGCATAGAGTTTCTACGTATTATTGCTAAAGCACAGCTCCAGACATATTAATACTTAAGTAAAATATCTTCACTGGCATCCTATTTCCTATCATTTCTTAGCATGGCAGTCCAAGTCCTCCATAACCTACCCAGTCTGTTTTTCTAGGCTTATCTTCAAATATCTCCATCCTTCCCCATATGCACCTAAACATTTATTCTAGTTGTATCAGACTGATCATTACAGGTCCTGCACTTCCCAACTCTGTATCTTTTCTCAAATTACTCTCACTGACTAAAACCCGCCCCCCACAATAAGTCTGCTTAGAAAAAACTCTATTAATTTTCCCAAGTCCAATTCAAGTGTTGTCCTCTCTATATATTCTTCCTCTGTCCTATTATTCAGAATTAATATCTCCTTCATTAGCACTCACAGAGTAATTTATACCTCTCTCATATCATTGATCAACCATGTGAATATTTTATACTCTCTAATGACTATATCTGTTCAAATGGTTATATTCTTAACTAGACTATAAATTTCATGGATTCTGGGGATATACCCTTAACAGTTGGTTGACCAGAGACAATGCCCTGTTCTAACATCAATGCATGCAGATGTGGGGCAAAAGCAAAATGGAAGTAGGGTGGTAAATAGAGCCTAGGCAGTCAGTTGGTAAGAGAGAAAGCTCTTAAAAAATACTTCTTGATTATATTTTCTGCTTTCCTGATGGTTCACACTGCTTTCTTGAAAATATTTTTCATCTGTCCCTTAGCTAAGTACTCATGTCAAATATTACACTTTAAAAATTTTTGTTTAAAAGGTGTCACTTTTGGAGACTTTCCTCAGATGGAAAGTCTGCTGATTCCTCTCCCATGCTACGTACATTTGAGCCCTGTACTGTACAAATATGATAATGAAAATTCAGAGATGCTTGCTGATGTGCTGTATTTCAGTAAGTCTAACATCCTGATGAAAATAAAATCTGCTATGATTTTTACATTTATAAACTGAGATGCCGTCTGACAACTGGATAGCAATGTGCAAATAGACTCGCTGTGATTTTAAGCAGCTTTCCCTGTAATTCAGATGTGCATAGGACAGAAAATCTCTTGTGCTTTTCACACATGTCCAATGTAATTGTTCTAAATCTGATATGAACCTGTCCCCTGTCCGAGCGCTAACAATAGTACTGTGGGAACTAAATTGGGCTGGGAGAGTGAGCCTACCAAGTATTTTAAGAACAACCTCAGTGGTTTTTCTCTATCCTTCTAATTTGGAACTGACATTGGTGTTAAAAACCCTAGTGAATCAGTTCCAGCCCAGACAACCCTGGTTTTATATATGTAGAAATGAAATGAGCTTTGGGTTATAGCTAATCAGCCAAATAACAATATCAGCATCTGTTCGGTCTTACTGCTATTCCTGTGGTTGGGTTCCTACTTTGCATCCCCATAACCCATGAAGATTCTTAGCATGTAACCTAACTCCCTATCTTGTACCTAAGAGGTGGTTTCCAACTGTTGAGCCCCATTTCTTCTTTTTACACTACTAAATTTACTCTACCCATGTGGATATTACCTTTTGCCTACTCTGTGACATATACGAAGTTTAGCAATATTGCCATGCTTTGCTTGGCTGTTCATCCTGAATTGTTTATCTGTGCACTTCACATAGTGGTTTTGATTCTTTACTACTGTCCTCCAACACTTCTCTTGTTCTTATTTTTTTTTCTATTCTTATTAAAATATAAATTAAATTTTATGCAGTGACTTGTCTTCTGAATTGAACTAAACATTTCGTGCAATTTGGTGATATGTGATTAGGAGACATTATTCATTTTTTGAGAACCATTGTGTTAGGCAACCACAAGTCTGGACTTAATGGTTATCACCTCCTGGTATTTGTGCTCTTTCATAATTTTCTCCCCTTGAGTGGGGTCTAGGATTATTGACTTTCTTCTAACAGATTGAAATGGCAAACATGATGGAATGTTACTGCCTAAGTTAGGTTACAAGGAGACTGTGGCCTCCATTTGGTATGTCCAGTCTTGCACTCTTACTCACTAGCTCTGAAAGAAGGTGAGCTGACCTGCAAAGAGCACAAAAAACAGCCACAAGTTGAGGCCCTCAATCCAACAGCCCACAGGGATTGAATCCTGCCAACAACTACGTGAATGAGTTTGGGAGCATATCTTCCCCCCGTTGAACCCTCATATGAGAACTGGCCCTGGGTAATAATAACTTGACCACAGATTTACAAGAGACCTTGAAGCAGAGGCACCCAGCTGAGCCATGCTGAGATTCGTGACCTACAGAAACTGTAAAATAAGAAATGTTTGTTGATTTATGCACTAAGTATTGGAACAATTATTAACAACAGATAACTAACACTGCTATCAAAATTGTTAGTTTTTGTTGTTGAAAATTATGATGATGAAGAAAAGTGCCTGGTGGTAGAAAGAATCTAATGCTATCATCCTGTCATTTCTAGGAAGATAATAAAGGAGAGGTTCTCACTTGCCTCATCTATCATTCCTGTACCTCCTAGCAGTCATCAAATGTAAAACCTAAAAATTTCTCATTGATATTCTTGTTAGATTAAAAAAGGTCATTGTAACATATTATCAATAAATAATACCCACCGTATCGATACTGGTTTTCCTAACTTTTATTTTTTATATTTACTATAATGAGTCAAACTTTTAGAGGAAAGCATCAACATATCATTTGTCCATTACAGTTCAGCTTCAGTGATTTTCTAAAGAATGTCTTTTCATATGCATGTAATCTTTTAAGACAGTTCAATGTGAAGGTTCTTCTCTAACTTCGTAAAATTTTAATTATGATGGCTCTTTCTCATGGTAAACATTCTTCCTCATTTTGTTCTTTTGTGGGTTCTTTTTTATGCTTGTTTTTCTTATCTGCTGCTATTATACAAATCACCCCAAAACTTAGTGGAAAAATAACAACCATTTATTAGCCTGTGATTCTGAAATTTGGGCAAAGATCATTTTTGTTCCACATGATTGGCTGAGGTCACTCATGAAGTGCATTTGTCTGGGAGTTTGATTTGAGCTGAAATACCCAATATGCCTAAGGTCACAGGAAATGTGCCTCAGTGGCTATGCCTGGAAAAGCTATGGGCTGTCCAGGCAACTCTTTTTATCTGCTTGGTTTCTATACCAGAGTAGCCAGAACTTTTTACATGGTACCTTAGGGCTCCAAGAAATTGAAAAGTGAAGCTGCCAGGCCTTTTTAGGGCAAGGCATGAAACTAATTCAGTGTTGGTTTTACTACATTCTATAGATAAAGATAAAATCCAAGGCCAACCCAGAATGTGAAGGAGGAAATAGACAAGATCTATGCAGAGGTCACACAGGAATGGCATACAAGAATGGTGGTAATCTTTAAGAATTATATATCACATGGTGCCCAGGAGTTTTCAGCTTTAGTTATGTGATGCCTGTTCCTGGTTATACTTTCTAAAAAGAAAGAAGATTTGGTAATAGGCAAAGCTTGCTGAACTTAAAAAAAAAAAAAAATATATATATATATATATATATATATATATCTCAAAATCAACATTTACCTGCTCTGTAGATTTGAAATTATAACTCTAAGACCATAAATCCTAGAAAAGGTAGAAGAGAGTGAAAGATTTTTAGATGGAGCAAGGGGTATTAAAGTCCCAAAATGAACACTGTCTGAGTGGCAGAGGAGTCAGCAGAAACTTTAAAGTTTTGTGAAAAAAGACGATGAAAGGAAAGCATTGAAGAAAAAGAAAGTAGGTAAAGATAATCTTTAAAGAGTTGGAACAGTACCTGCCTCTATAATTTAAACAACTGAGAAGACAGGCAGTTTCCCTGTCAAAAGATATTAATAAAAGAAATAGCCACATGATATGTTCTAGAAATTCGTGGTCCACATCATGATTTTTTTGAGCCCCTGTTGCTTCTAGAAGTATATGGTATTCACATTGTTAAAAATACAGTGGAAGTGAGATAAACTGTGTTTGTAATCTTAAATTTTTAGCTTACTTTAAAATATGAAATCTTATTTTTGGAGGAGGATTGAGGAGGTTGCTATCAGTGAGTAAAAGTAAATGGAAGGCCTTCTGTAAGGTATTTGAAATAGGATATAATGTGCTCATTATTGTTCAGGGAATTTGTGGAAGCCTGGTATCAAACAAATAAAAACCAACCTTTTCCAGAAACTGGATTAAGATGACACTCCTAGACAATTAGATTGGTGTCCAAAACCTACAATATTTCTGCAATATTTATTTTGTATATTGATTACAATTAAGCCATCTTTAATCAACTAGTACATCATTTTACACTAGAATGATTGATATTAAACAATTTACTAATAAATTATACTAAAATGTTGGTTTTATTTATATATTTTAACATTTTCATTGAGATGTAATTTTACACGTTAAAATTCACACATTTAAAGTGTATAATTCAGGGGTTTTTAGAATATTTACGGAGTTGTGCAACAGTTACTGTAATTATCGAACATTTTCATCACCCTCAGAATAATTCTGGCGCACATCAGCAGTCACTCCCCATTGCTCTCCACCACCCCACAACAAAGTCTAGGCAACCACTAATCTTTTCGCTATTGCTATAAGTTTTCTTATTCTGCATGTTTCACAGAAATATCACACATTTTATTGTCTTTGTGAGTGGATTCTTAAACCTAATATAATGTTGTCAACCTTCACCCATATTTTCAGATTTTGTGAGTACTTCATTCTTCTTTTTTGCTGGATAATATTCTGTTGCATGAATATATCACATTTGTTTTATCCCATTCAACAGCTGATGACATCTGAATTGTTTCTACTCTTTGGCTATTATGAATAATGCTGCTTTGATCACTCATGTACGAGTTTATATATGGACATATACTTTCATTTCTATTGGCTATACCTAGGAGTGAAATTGCTGGGTTACACAGTAACTCTATGCTTAACATTTTGAGGCACTGCCAAAAATTGTTTTCCAGAATGGCTTCACCATTTTACATTCTACCTGCAGTGAATGAGCATTGTAATTTCTCTATATCTTCTTGTTATTTTCTGTCTTTTCTGATGATAACCATCCTTCTAGAATTGAACTGGTATCTCATTGTGGTTTTGATATACGCTTGCCTAATGACTAATGATCTTGAACATCTTTTCTTGTGCTTTATTGGCCGTCTTCTGGAGAAATTTATCTATTCAGCTTCTTTGCCAGTCATTAATTCAGTTAGTTGTCTTTACTTTGGGGTTGTAAGTGTTTATATATTCTGAAGACAGATCCTTTCAAATGTATGATTTGAAATACTAGCATTCTGTAGGTTATCTTTTAACTTTCTTGTTTTGAGTACAAATGTTTTAAACTTGAATTTAGTCCAATTTATCTATTTTCCTTTGTTTTTTGTGATTTGGGTGTCATATCTAAGAAAATATTTCCTAAGCCAAGGTCACCATGATTTACTCATCTGTTTACTTCTTAAAAGTTTTAGAGTTTTAGCTCCTACATTTAGGTCTATGATACATTTTGAGTTAATTTTTATGTATGGTCTGAGGCAGGGATCCAGCTTCTTTTTTTTTTTTTTTTTTGCATGTGGATATCAAACTATCACAGCACCATTCATTGAAAAGACAATTCTTCCCTAATTGAATCAATTTGGCACCCGTCTTGAAAATCAATTGGTCATAAATGTATGAATTTATTTCTGGATGCTGAATTCTATTCCATCGATCTATATGTCTGTCCTCATACTAGTACCACAGTCTAAATTACTATAGTTCTTTAACTTTGTTCTTCTTTTTCAGGAGTGTGTTAGCGATTATGTGTCTCTTGTATTTGCATATGAACTTTAAAATCAATTTGACATTTTCTGCAAAAAAAGGCAGTGGGCATATTTATAGAAATTGTGTTGAATCTGTAGATCATTTGGGGGAGTAGTGCCATTTTAACAATATTGAGTCTTCCTATCCATGAACAAGGGATGCTTTTCCATTTGGTTAGATCTTTATTTGTCTCAACAGTATTTTGTACAAATCAGTGCACAAATTTTGCATTTCTTTTGTTAAGTTTCTTATTAATGCTATTGGAAATGGGATTGTTTCCTCAATCTCATTTTTGTACTTTTCGTTACTGTGTAGAAATGCAATTGAGTTTTAAATTTTGATTCTATATTCTGCAACTTACATGAACTTGATTATTCAATATTTTTAGTGAAGTTCTTAGCATTTTCTATATATAAGATCATGTCCTCTGTAAATAGTGATGATTTCACATCTTACTTTCCATTTTTGATGACTTTTATTCCTTTTCCTTGACAAATTGCCCTGGCTAGAAGTGTGTAGAAGTATTGTGTAGAAGTGGTGAGAGTGGACATTCTTGTCTTCTTCCAGATTTTAGAAGGAAAGTCTTCAGTTTCAATGGAACTATATTATTTTAATAATTGTGAGATTTTTTTTTTATAGATACCCTGAATTGGGTTGTAGAAGTTTCCTTCTATTTCTTGTTTGGGTGTTTTTATATTGAAAGAATGTTGGATTTTGCCAAATGCTTTTTCTGCATCAATGGAGGTGATCATGGGGTTTCTAATCCTTTATTCTATTAATATGGTCTGTTACATTGATTGATTTTCTTACATTTAACCAACGTTTCATTTTTCAGATAAATCCCACTTGGTCATGCTGTATAATCCTATTTACATGTTGCTAGAATTGATTTGCTAGTGTTTTGTTGAGGATTTTTGCATCTGTATTTGCAGAGCATATTGATTTATAGTTTTCTTGTACATTTATAGTTTTCTTTTCTTGTACATCTTGCAGTTTTCTTTTCTTAGCCTACTTTTGGTATCAGTTTTGACTTCATAGAATGAGTTGGAAAGTGTTCCTTCCTCTTCAATATTTTTTGAAGATTTTGTGAAGAATTGGTATTTATTCTTCTTTAAAGGTTTAGTATGATTCACCAGTGATGCCATGTAGATCTGAGTTTTTCTTTTGGGAGAGTTATTTATTACTAACCCAAACGTTTTACTTGTTATGGTCCATTCAGATATTGTACTTCCTTTAGAGTCAGTTTTGGTAGATTTTTGCTTTTTTAGAAATTTATTTAGTTTATTTATTTGTTAGCTAAAATTTTCTTGTCATCTTTTTTCCCCCTGTAATTTCTGTAGTAATTCCCCCTGTTCCTTTCATGATTTTAGCAATGTGAGTCTTCTTTGTTTTTTTCATGATCAGTCTAGTTAAGAGTTTGTTAATTTTGTTGACATTTTTCAGTGCACCATTTTTTCGTTTCATTGATATTCTTTATCATATTTTATTTTCTATTTCATTTATTTTCACTGCTCTGTATTACTGCCTTCCTTTGCTTTTAGTTTTCTCTTCTTTTTCTAATTTCTTTAGTTGAATTGAGTATATTTTGATATTATTGCTTTTATTTTCATTTATCTCCAAATTCTCTCTAATTAACTTCCAAGTATTTTCTAATTTCCCATGTAATTTTTTCATTCATTTATTAATTATTTAGGAGTTTGTGTTAATTTCTATTTATAAATGTCCTAAATTTCTTTCTGCTATTGAATTATAATTTAATTACATTGCATTTGGAGACATATTTTGTATGATTTCAATTTTTTAAATTTATTGATGCTTGTTTTATGGCCTAGCATATGGTCTTTTCTGTAGAAAGTTCTATGTGTACCTGAGAAGAAAGTGTATTCTGCTGCTGTTGGGTGAAGTGTTCTATACATATTTCTTTTTATTTTATTTTATTTTTATTGACGTATAGATTTACAATGTTGTGTAAGTTTCAGGTGTACAGCAAAGTGATTTAGTTATATATACATATATGTCTTTTTTTTTCAGATTCTTTTCCTTTGTAGGTTATTACAAAATATTGAGTATAGTTCCCTGTGCTATATGGTAGGTCCTTGTTGGTTATCTATTTTATATATAGTAGTGTATATATGTTAATCCCAAACTCCTAATTTATCCCTTCCACCTCTCCCCGTTGGTAACCATAAGTTTGTTTTCTATGTCTGTGGGTCTATTTCTGTTTTGTATATAAGTTCATTTGTATCTTTTTTTTTTTTTTTTAGATTCCACATATAAGGGATATAATATATTTGTCCTTTTCTGTCTGGCTTACTGCACTTAGTATGATAATCTCTAGGTTCATGCATGTTGCTTCAAATGACATTATTTCATTCTTTTTATGACCGAATAATATTCCATTGTATATATATATACCACATCTTCTATACATATTTCTTATTTCTAGTTGATTTATAGTGTTTTCAAGTCTTCTGTTTCTTTGCTGATCTTCTATTTTTTCTTTCCATCATTGAAAGTAGGCATGCTTAACTCTCTAACAATAATTGTTCAATTTTCCATTTCTCCCTTCAATTATTAGCTTCTGTTTCATATTTTGGGAGGCTTTTTGTTCATATTTATAATTTGAAATTAATTGAAATAAAAACACAACATACCAAAATGTATGCAATGAGCTAAATAATTGCTCAGAAGGCACTTTATTGATAAAAATATCAAGGCTGTTGTATACATAAAAGTATAATGAACATTTGGCTTGATTACAGTGTTTGTTCAAAAAATGTTAGCTAAATAGACTACAGTTGTGTTTTTTTTCCCACTGTGTCTAGATAATACACTCCAGATTGGGGTACTAAAATTACGCCAACTAACAAAGTTTTCAAATTCTGTCTGTTAACTTACCCTTTTTTAACATGAATTGTTTAGACATTATTTACACTGAGGACATTTTTAATTAATTTTATGTCTCTTACCAATTTTAACATGCTTGTTTGCAATTGTTTGAACATAGTCCACAAGATGTCTATCACACTCAAACAAATGAATCAACACATACCTATGCATTTGAATCATTATATTAATACTACAAGTTTCTTCCATTTCTGAAATACACTTGCCTCTGTTTAAGGTGTATTTATGTCATGGAACTATAAAAAATAATTATATGTAAGTTGAATAAAAGCCACTATGATAAGATAATTTATATTAGTGAATATATTATTTACAAGCAAATTATTTTGAAAACGATGAGATCTAATAAAACCAAAAGAAAGTCAATCAGTAAAATAGAGGCTATATACTAGTAAGATAAACAGAAAACAATGACTAAGTGACATCAGAGGGGATTTATACTGAACTAAACTCTGGGAGGGTGATAAGATAGATCAAAGCACTGAATTTAGAATGAGTTTTTGCATGTGAGAAAGTAAAAAAATAAGTATAGATTCTAGCCATATAAAACTGTCAGCTTGAAAATATACTGCTTGCATGGTCAGTCACTTGGGTAGCATTATTCTGTGATACATTAAATTTAGAAGCTATCTCTTATGGCTTTTGAAGTACGACAAACAAACATTCAGTAATCTTTATTTTTATGATATGTTCAATGAAAGAAAACTACAATAAAATTCATCCAAACTAATATTGGGTAAAGTTAGGCATATAATGTTCTTTTTTCTTCTTTTGATAATTTTAATACATTGTAAAGTCTTGCTAAATAATCAAATCTTATTTATAGTTTGAGACTGCAAGTAGCTTTCCAATTCTATATAAAATTTAGCAGCAGGAGAAATTAATTCAACTCCTGGTTCAAAGTCCTATAGTATAAACTTATATTTTACAGATATTCAATTAAAAACATACAATTGAAACAGTAAAGTAAAATGAATCAAATTTTCACATTCTTTTTTGTTTCCCAAGTTCTGTGTTATAATTTGCACAGGAAAACTATAGGAAATATCAATATGTCAGTTTTATCAGTTGATATTTATTTTAATATTCCTTTAATGATAGGACTTTATACTAGCTTTTGGAGTAATTAAATCTTAAAAATGTTAAATTGTAGAGAAAATATTGGACATACCTTATTTTGTTTTCATAGTATGTCTCTTAGTTTGGATAGACATTTTGAAAATAAACAGCCTAAATATTTGAAATGGACAGAAGGAAAGTGAATAAGAAAACCTCTGAAGGAAAATAGTAAATATTGTGGTCTACTGAATGTGTGAATTATACTTGAATAGTTACCAGAGATGTGTCAAAGACTTATGTTGTGCTGAAATTTCACTTTTCTCTTCATTGTGTGAACTGAAATGCTCTCTGCATGTAAATAGCTCTGTAGTTTGTTTTTGATAGCCACAGTCACTTTGTGACTCTAAAAATTAACTCTATGTAAAACTAGAAAATAGGGATCCCTAACTGGGAACAGAAAAATACTGTTTATTATTACTTCATTTTTTTCCTTCTACACATTGTTGAAACCTGCAAATAATAGTCAACAGTTATATAGTAGCTTTACAATTCCCATATATATGATCTTGACCTGAGACTGAAAGACAAGGTCACCCTCATATTCCACAATTTAAGATGCCTATTTTCAGGACTGACTATGAATTTTGTAAACAATAAGATTTGGCATGCATGCTTTATTGAAAGTTTCCTTAACAAATAATATTCTTTTTCCCAGTGATTTTTGGTGTCGAGGGGAAATACTTTCAGAGGACAATTTGTGGTTAATGCCTTTCTGTGGGTAAAATCCCACTGAGAAGTGCTCTAACTAACCTGCTCTGGGTTGTGTTCCAACTTAGTTTAAGGGACTCTAGGGGACACACTCCTGCTGATTCCACTGTTCTTTCCTGTCTTCCTTTTTTTGTAATCTTGACCCAAAAACTATTTTAAGTGATGCCTGATTTGGCTTCCTATGGATCTCAAATGTTCGCTGACAAAGCATTACTGAAAGAATGTGTGACTCTCCCTTTCTTTTCTTGAATTCAGAGTTTCTGATGTTGATATTAATGTGAAAGGGTCATCCACAAAGAGACAAAGAACACTAATGTTGTAAGGCTTCTCAGCTCTTCTCCTTTATCACAGTCGGGGGACTCCAAACCATTGGGATCAAATATCTTCTATCACCTCCTTAAAAACATGAGCATTCTGTGTCATCATTGGCCTGTAGGCTGTGAGGCTTATTCCTAAAGTATTCCTCTCTCTGTATAGTCCATCAATTGAAAGCTACAGAACTGTAAGATTTTAGGGCTAAAGGGCACCTTAAAGGTCAAATAGTACAACCCCTTTACTTTATAGAGTTAGGAAATTGAAGCCTATGGTGAGTAGGTTATTTGTCTGTGGTGTGGATAAAGGTACAGAAATGGACAAGAAAGTAGTATCTCTGTCTACAACAAGGGGACTCCACATGGCACTTGTATTAGTGATACCTTTTCCCTTGTTTCCTTAATATCTTCCTATCTTATCACACCTTGCTCAGTTCCTAGGGATTCTTCTGATATGATAACTGAGTTGAGGAGATAACAGGTTTTAACATTAAGAACTCACTACACAGAGGCTTAAACTACAGGAAATTTAAATATGTCAAAATTGTTTTTTTTTCTAAACATGTGATATTACCAATCTAGTTTTCATGTCAAGCAAAAAATGGTAGTGGTTTTTATCCAAGTCTGGTGAAAATAAAGTACCATCTTGGTAGTTCACTGTAGGAATAGTGACTATGGACTCTCAATGGAGGATATCTACCACAATTGGATTTATAAGCAATTTATTTTTTAAAATATGTTTAGACTGAAAAATCACCCTGAGGACTACTGAGAGAAAAAATAAATCAAGATCTTTAATTACATAGTTCTTTAAGGTATAGAATAACTTGAATGCTAAATGACTCAGCATGAGTCATATAAGTAATGCCTTTTGGTAAATTATACTTTTTTGAGGACTTCTATGTTACTCTTGTAAAAGTAACTTAATAAATTCTTCCTATTGGAGTACTAACACATTTCAACTAAAGAGAGACCAGAAGTAAAGGAATAATATGCTTTACTTTTGGTGATATGACACAAACATACCTATTCCAGAGAAGAGGAAAGGATAAGAATCTTCTTTATATTTTGAGATAGAATAGAAAAGATGCAGAGAACCAAAGAGGAAGACTGGCCAATAAAGTATTTTCCTAAATATGTTGAAAGGGATGCAGAGGCCTTTAGAGATATCCAGTCCAAACTTCTTCCAAATGAAGATGGAAGGAACATTGATTTAGTCTTGGTTTTAACACTTTCCATTAAGGTGAATCTACTTCTTGCTCCGTGACACAGAATTCTGGTGGTTCCATGATGCTTGGGAGTTCAGCCAGACTCAAAGTGAATACAAGGTTGACATGTTACATCTACAAATAAACAGAGGAACAGGGAACCCTGGGAGGGGTTTGTTCAAATTTCCTTCATATCAGAACTTGCTTTGAACATAAAGAAGGCAGTGGAAGTCTAAGAAACATGAACAATCAAGAAACCCCATCATATCTTTTCTACCTTTGTTACTTCCCTGTATGTCCAACCACTTAGGCTGAAAATGATGACATGGGAGGAAAAGGAAAGATAGGACAACCCATAGTTTATTTCTTTTCAAGTCCTTTCTTACTCATAACTAAGCCTAAGGTAGAAAGTGCTGGGAGAATGTGTGCTTATCAGGAAATGAAATAACAACTAAGTTAGTTTTGTGGAGTGTTTAATTTTTCTAGTAAGAATGAAATATGTAAATGTGTACTATATTCACTAAAATAATGAATTATGTAAGTTCAGTAATTCCATATACACACGAAATGCATTTTAAACTGGCATTATACAGTATAAAAATGAACATAAAATTCATGCTAATAATTTAAATTTTTAATTTTTATTTACTTAAAACAACATTAAATAGCAAACAACAAACATCATGACAAGGTGAGAGAGAAGGTCTACAGCACAAAGAAAAAGGCTTTATATTTTTCTATTTAATGGCACTTTTTCCCTTCTTTTTAAACAAGGGCACTCGTGTTTTCATTTTGCACTAGATACTGAAGATTACTGTTTCAATAGGTCTAGAATGGGTTTGGACATCTGCATCTTTAACAAGGTGTGATGCAGATATCTACACATAGAACACACGGTCCCTATACCTCTCATTTGATTCTTGTGTAATATACCGTTGTATTATTATTTGTATTTACATGAATATAGCTGTGATCACATAAAACTGCAAGTTTCATCGAGGTAAGATATATGAAATACTTAAGGTATTTTACAGTGTTTAGCTGCCTGTCTTCCATATGGCACCTTTTTAGAAAATATTTGTTATACAGTAAATTTATAAAGAGACATCTGACAATGGTCTAACCAAGTAGGAGTAAATAAAACAATTTAACAATAAGATTACATTAGAAAAAAATTGTCCATTGTGACTGTCATGCCTTTTTTTGTGTATTATCCATTAAAATAACCGTGTTAAAACTAGTCACTTCCATCTACAAATTGTGAACATAAAATATTTTTCCAAATTATTCATAATTGAAAGAAGCTATTGAATATATACGTACAGATTCATGTTTTAAAATAAGATTTTCTGAAAGAATTTTAGTGGCACAAATGTTCATCTAGGTGAAATTTTAATGTAAACTCACTATATTAAACAATTATTGGCAGAACTCTTCTCTTGAAAGAAAGAGCAGAAGAGCCAAGCTCCATCTACCAGGCTTCAGCCTGCTTTCCTATCTACAGCCTATAGTGCATAATTGGAGAACAAAATGTTGAGTTTTCAAATAATTTAATCACTATATGGTCAGTCCCCACCAAAATCTTTTTTATGAGGTTTAAAATATGTATGCAACCTTTTAATTTAAGTTAAATGAAATTATGCTAAGATGTCTTGGAAAGACTGGGGGAGAGACGCAAGAGGGAGGGGATATGGGGATATATGTATATGCATAGCTGATTCACTTTGTTATACAGCAGAAACTAACACACCATTGTAAAGCAATTATACTCCAATAAAGATGTTAAAAAAATTTTTTTTTAAAATACACTAAGGGGGAAAAAAAAAGATTCTGACCATTGCTAGGATATTAACATGTTATAAAGCATTTTTAAAACAGGCCTACTAATGTTTAGAAAATAACTATTTAATACTTGAATTTGAATAATCAAAACCAATGGCTACCTGAGTCACCTGTGAGGCTGAATTTCATTTTTTTTTTTAACTCACAAAACAAGAGGTTATTTAGTTAGGAGTTTTGCTGTCTAATCTTCGCAGAATGAAACCCCTAAGGACAGTCTCTTACAAATGGGAATGTGTGAAGTTATACATAAATTCAGCAACCCTTTTAAAAAATGTCTGGTAAAGCGCTTTATACATGAATGCTCCATAGGTTATAATCAATGAATACTTATTAAAGATTACATATGGGCTTTAGTCCTGTGAAAAAGGTGATTCGAGTCATGACAGACTGATGGGTACAAAGGGCTCAAGTACTTCTAGTATTCAAGGCCAATCACCTGAGAACTAAGGAGGACTTCAACTGTAGTTCATAATTACTCATTTGGAGCTGTTAGTATCAGTTGGGTTAAAATTCCTGTATAAATATAGGCATAAATATGGTTAGTCAAGGCAGATGAAAGCAAGTTTGTGCCTACAGGAGTGCTGTCAGTTAGCAGCCCCAAACCATAGACCTCAATCAGTTTTCTACAGTCCTGAGAAAACTGTGCTATTTATTTGGGACTATTTTTTCAGAAAACATAACTTGGAACAATGTACTCTACCTTTCCTATATCTTTAATTTCATAGGTTTCCTCTCTTGATCCAAGACTGCAGTTTCTATGGTAATACTTTGATCAGTATAATCAACAAGTTTTGAAGTTGTAATGTGACATTGGGAAGTTACCTGACATCCTCAGACAGTAGTTTCTTCTGTGTGTAACCTGTGACTGAATTGCACCACAGAGGACTTCTGAGTAACAGTTTATGCAAATGAGCATGTTTTGCATATCTCATGCTCCATAATAATAACAATCATTGTAGCTTAAAATTAAGAATTTGTGACAAGGAAAACTTTTACATTATGATAATTTACTACAATATTTTTCTTATTGTATATCAACACAGGTTTTTTGAAAAAAATATATATTTAAATTTACTGCCTTTATTATATATACATCTCTTATTTGTGCTAAAAATCTAGAAAAGATTTTAGAGCCAATTTGTTGAAAAAGCTTGACATGGCATTTTGTGAACATGATGGAGGATAAAGTTCATGGGGGGGAAAATTGCTCATGAATATCTGAGATGACCTGAAGTAATAAAAACATTGATGAATCCATCATTGTGCTCCCCGTCCTGTGAAGGAGAGCTGGGTAGTCATATAGAATGCTGTCTTGCACTGCAATTCCATTACTATTGAAAACAGAGGTACTGACCTTGTCAACAATGGACACACACGTTTTTCCTTGCTTAATAAGAATCAGATATTTAGGCTGTGATGTTCAGGACTATCTCAGAGAGAATAAGGTTTCACTAGTTCTAATTATTCATTCTCTTAATTCCTAGCGTCCACACATGTAATCATGGTATATGAAATTATGTGTTGCTGACAGGTGCCTGCCCACATGTATGCATATGCAAGGTATTCAGTTCACTACTTCGTTAAAGGAGAACTATTATTTAAAAATGCTTCCACTGCTGTCCTAGTTTTTAAAAAGTCTCTAATGACAGTCAAAATAGATTAATAATGAAAATGATCTAATTACAGTTCAATTTGATATGCTCCCCTTGCAACTTTAATACCCCCAAACATATCTTTGATCATTATTTCCAAAGTCAGAAAAGTTTTCTGGTATGAGAAATGTGTTACACACTCCTAATACCTTGTCCTAACCTCTGCTTTACTATTCGTCTTTTATCATATATTCATTCAATCATTCTAAAAGCGATTTTTAATTAAAGGTGAGCCGTTTCAAAAACTCTTACTTTCTTCTTTCAATTATTGTTGTGACCCTTCACCTCATCCCATGGAGGAAATGAATGAGAAGGGAAATCTTAAAGAAATGCTGTTCACTGTTGCCTGGTACACAAATATATCCAGTCCAAAAGAATCCAAAAACCTTTTAGACACTAAAGAGACATATTACTTTGAGCAAAAATGACATGCTAGGTTTCTCTTGTAAAATAAAACAGCCTGACAGCATTCAGTTCTCTTCCTCCTTTCATGCCCCCTGATGATTTTTCCAGGTACCATTTGACTCCACTAAATATGTATTTACTCCATAACTATCCACAGCAAAGGAATATGGGTAGTAATATTGTTGATACATGCAATACAAGACATTTGCACTTGCACAACTTTCCCAGTTGTGCTGGCACTTGCTGACAGTTGTAAGAACTTTTTGTTGTCATAAGCAGAGACAACTCCAAAGGCACGTAGGAAATAAATGTATGCTGCAATAACATGGTGCCATTTAAAAAAAAAATCCTTTCAACTTAGGGCTACATTTAAACCTTCAGGTACAGTTCATGAAGCTTATAGTGTGGGAGAACGAGTACTGGTACTGTCTCTGAGAGTCTCTAGGGAAAAAGACTCTGGGATATTGCTATCATTTTTACCATCTTGCTAACTGCATCACAGTTAGGGCCTCGGTCATTACACCTAAGAGAATGACTTACTACCCTCTAGGTTGAAATAAAGGACAAAATGAGATTCTTCTATTGTAGGGAGGTAGAACAAATTCAGGACACACAGAGGAAAAGACATTCTATTCAATCGCCATCTTTTAAAAATGGAGAACTAAATGAATCAGACTCTGCAGTCCTCTACTATGGCCATATAAATTAATTGAGCATACATTGCAACTAAAGTGAACACACATGGAAATTTTTGTACCGTTAGATACAATCTTCCTTCTAAAATATATTCACGTTTTCTTTTTATAAAAACGCAAAAACAAAAGCAAAATAAAACAGGCAGAATATTTTGTACAAAAGCAACGTTGCACTTGAAAATGAGAGAAGGTTAATGTGCCACAGCCTGCATCATATTTTTTCTCTCGCGGTCACTTGAGTTGTAAAATTGTAACATGCCGTTGAAGTAATTCAACCAAATAAAGTAAAAGTAATATTGATGAAAACCGCTTTCATTTTTATTGACTCATAAACAAAGTGTAAATAGGCAGACTTCTTTTCAAACCCTGTAGCTGGAACTGAATGTTCTGACTTTAAATATCTGGAAAGAAAATATAAATTGTATGTCACACTTGAACCTGAAATATAAAACTGTCACTGTGTTTTGATGATGAAACTTTGAGCCCTTTGATAATGCCCTATTTTGCTCGGAAATTGTAATTTTTATTCCTTTTCCTTATGTAACTAATTTTTGTATTTGTTCCCTATTGTGACCCCCATTTATTGTTAAACTAATTGTTAAGTGACCTGTCTGTTTGAAGTAGTTCAATGTGGAATGAGCAGATGAAACCTATGGCTCCTTAAAGTCAATTCTGGCATGTGATTTTGCATTTATTTGCTAAATTACCATGGTCTGAGAAATGGTTAAAAGATGAAAGTGCCACTGGGATAGTATTCTTAAGTACTTTTCAAATAAATCTTAATGATTAGGACTTTTAAAACACTTGAAATGTGGTTAAAAATGACTAAACTGGGATACTTCATAGGAAGGAGTAGAGGGTACTGGGAGGAGCGCTTTTAACTGAAACAGGTGACCATTTGACTTTAAGTCAAGAAAATAAAAGCAGCTGTGCTTGATCATTATTTACTCAGCACTGGAGGCAATAATCAAGTTCCTCAAATCAATTACACCATTGAAGAGTAATGGCAGGGAGCAGAGCTTTATCAGCAAACCTGGGTATTTTGTGTCAGTATGTCTCTTTGTATTTTTAGACATAAATCTTTACCGTACAGTTTGTGTCCAGACAACATTCTCTCCTCCCTCCAGGTGTTGACAACACAGTAGGATTTGTGGATTTTGAGTACCTGAGGGAAAAATTGTAATGTGAGTAAAAATTGATATTATTACGTTGTAAGAAGACTTAACACTTTAAAAAATATATATCTTCACTTCAGACTAGTGGAGTATTTGGACAAACAGTTTAGGAGAAAAGGCCTAAACTGTATCAAATTCTATTTTATATTTTATATGGATATTAATATAGATAGCTGGGAATGTTGATCAATTTTATAATGCATGCTTTTGCAAATATATTTTATATATTAATGTATAATAGACATTATTAGCAAGCAATGGTACTTCTATTTTACAGCTCTTCATATCAAATCAGGAATGCTGTATTTTGACTCATGCCAGATTAGAAACAGCAATATTTTCTGTTGTTTTCTCAGTAAAAACTCATATTTCCTGTTTTGAAAGTTGTCAAAGTGAACTTAACATCAAATTTTTTAGATAACATATTTTCCAACATTAATTCAGACTAATATTTTTACTGTGTTTTGTTTAATACTGAATATAAACTTCTGAATGATATGGAGAAAGGATAAAAGGACATGAAAGTTATTGATTGCAATATGAATTTAGCTCTCAACAAGCATGTCCTCAAGAAATACAAAACTAAATAGAAGTCGGAGCACAGAATATCTCTATTTTCTCATCTTTAACCTATTTCAAATTGATAGATAACATGATGCCAAAACTATGAATAGTTCATGTAGTGAGATACACTTGGATTGCATAGTGAGTAGGACCATGGCTGATGGATTTTATTGTATAAAATGTGGTGCAGGGGGCTTCCTTGGTGGCGCAGTGGTTGAGAGTCTGCCTGCTAATGCAGGGGACACGGGTTCGAGCCCTGGTCTGGGAGGACCCCACATGCCGCGGAGCAACTGGGCCCGTGAGCCACAATTACTGAGCCTGCGCGTCTGGAGCCTGTGCTCCGCAACAAGAGAGGCCGCGATAGTGAGAGGCCCGCGCACCGCGATGAAGAGTGGCCCCCGCTTGCCGCAACTGGAGAAAGCCCTCGCACAGAAACGAAGACCCAACATAGCAATCAATCAGCTAATCAATAAATAAATCTTTAAAAAAAAAAAAAAAAAAAAAAATGTGGTGCAGTTTTGCTCTTATCGTTATTTAACTTGAAGGCCATCACAAAATAGTAAATATGAAAAGATTTGAAACATTACTAAATGCTCAATTCTAGTTGGTAATTATACATTTAGCTTAAGTTTGATGCAAGTTATGTTTCCCCTGAGTAACCAGGTATAGAGCATGGAGGATCACTTACATTTTAAAAAGTGACAAATTGAAATAATCATTTAAGCTTGATAAATTTATAATATGTTAAAGTCAAAGGCCATCTAATTGAATATGAGTGTACTAACCATGAAAGATACACCACACCCATTTTAAAGCCTTATAAAATAATAATTTTTGTCATTTACTTAAAGATTTAGTAGTAAAAAGTATGTGTATTGTTTGTGTATGTATACATATCTCTCTCCATAATAGGCCACTTGAAATGTCTACACAATTATAAAACTTATCATTGTAATTTTTTAATCATTTTATTTGATTTCACTATATTGTGCTATTGTGCATATTTTATAGTTACTGAAGGCCTAATCCTTGCTTTGTCTACTGCGTTGTACATGGAATAGTTATATTGGGTAATTTGTATACACTTGCTCTTCTCATGCCATATAGTTGCTTGCTAAAATTATACATTTAATGTTTGCTGGCGCTATTAAGTTTTGTGAATGTTATCTTGTTGAAAGTCATTATTATAATAAGTGGATATCATCCTATCATTTCCATCCCTGAATGGAGGATATCATTATGAGAATTTTCCAATGGATGATCTAAAAAAAAATCTAATTATTTTTGTGTGAAGGAAGTGCAAAGGGATTTGCATTCCCAAGTGATGGATATCACTGGTGTATAAAACTGTCTTGCTTTTGCTTTATGTGAGATCTTATTTTGGTCTCAAAAGAAAAGCAATTTTCAAAAGCAAAGTAAAAACTATTTATCTACATTAATAGATATGTGTTGTGATTATTAGACCATTCAAAAACCAGTGAATTTATTTCTCAATGCCCAAGGATAGAGAAGACAGCAAAATATATGCTGATGATATCAATAATCTTGCTTTTAAAAACCTAGAAGTTTGGAAACCAGAATAACACATGATTCGACACATATTATCAAGAGGCATTATGCATTTATCTTCAGGTCAAAAATAATGTTAATGCTCTTTGTTTTGAAAGTATTATGTTCACACGGGTATTTATATACTATATTCCATAATATAGTCAGATATTTAAATTGTCAGAAGTCAATTAGCAGTGTCCTCTAAAATGGAAAATTCAGGTTTAACTGAACTTATATTTTGAACTTCACTGTTCTTAGTTGACTTCACAAATGTTTTAGTTGAAAAGCTCTATGCACAGACATTGTGCCTGGGTGGGTCAAAAACTAAGTGCAACACCTAACATATGTTTGAATTTTGGCTTTAGGTAAAGAAACGACAGCCTCCTAGGTAAATAGGAGATAATATCTGGTGGGACAATATATTTCTGCAGAATTTCAATAAGTATTTACACACAGGCACACACAGAAACACAGTTTTATGGATCAACTACATTGGGAAGCTCTTGGTTAAACAAAGGCAGATGAGTTTCTTTACAACAAGAATTCTCAGATACTATTACTACAATAACTTAAACTGTCTGAATCCAAGATATGTATATATTAGGTAAGGTATTCCAAAGTGAATTGGCCATAGAAACGATTTTTCATGGAGTATTACACAGGATTATCATTCTCTGAAATCTTAAAGAAATAGTATAAATATTTTTTTATTGTTATTAGATCCAACTAGCACTTTGAAATTTCATTTTACTAAAATTCTCATTAATATTTATCATTTTTTTACCACTTCAATATTGGCTTCTAGGACATTGTGTTCTCCTTCCCATTGTATTCTTCCATTCACGGGGGAAAACAAATACAATCATTTTTTTTAAGGCAATTCACCAAAAAGCTGATTCATCCTCCCCTTATCATAATTCTACCTTACAGTATGAGGCAAAGCTTTTTCTTTTTCCCTTAAAAAATGGAGGAAAATGATGACTAGCAAAATATGAGGAGAGGCATTTTGCTGGGAGGTAGAGTTCAGTTTGGGGTTACAAGGGTCCCACAGAGTACCCATGCTCCTGATGAAACTACCTCCCCCCAACTTTAACGTTACTCACATCAAGATGGAAGGTGGGGGAGTCTGAGAATCCCCCATGTGTATGGTGAAACCACCACTTCTTCTGATCGCCAAACTTCTTGTTCCAGAACCACAAACTTTCTGAAATTATCACTCCATAGAAGACCATAACTAGAGCTGATTATCACATCCCAGAAAGAAACCATAAAAACTAATCCTAATACTCTCTGTACAGTTCAAGACACTTACTTCTTCCTTAATCATCTAAATTCTTGAAGACACAGGGCTCTGTACATCCACTGAAATGACTCATTCTCTCACAATTTAAACTCTTTCAGTAACCACTGAACAAAGAAAATTCCCTATATCCTCCTTGTGTCTCAATGTTTCTTCCACTTCTCATTCTAACTGATATCTAGGTATCTAAGTATACTGCTTCCACACTAGGACTCTCAAGTCGTCTTTCACTCACACACCAAGCAGCAGTGGTCCTGGAGTTAGGATAGATTTTCAACCCTCCTCATATCGAACAAGCAAATGAATAACAAATGTATCAGGGGGGATATATGAATGTTTTTCCTAATGGTTGTGAACACCTACCAAAAATATCATTGATGTTTTATCAACTTGCTTATTACCTTTTTTCCACCAGTACTTATATTATTATATTATATTATATTATTATTCTTAATGTTGTCCATCAATACCTATATAGACAACCTATGCAACACATTCTAATTTTAGTTTTGTACTTTGCTCACCTCCAATAATTTTGTCCTACACTTCACCTCAATCACCCATTTCCATCATCATTCTTTCTAAACATTATCATTACCAATGTCTGGACCACGTCCAAAATCTTAAATAAAACCATCCCTGTGTCTTGCTCATATTTTCATATTAAAATATGAACTCTTCAAAAACTCCAACTCTCCAAATTATTTGTTTCTACCATGACCTCTACCCACTGAAGCCAGTAATTCACTGTTGATCTCCTTACGTTTGAAGTTGCTAACACACAAGCTAATCTGACTGATCTCACTCTGAATATGACCACAAAAGCTTGAGTCCTCAAAGACACATAGTACATTTCCCTACAGTGTATTTTCCGTGTCTTTTCTCTTTGCTAACAACTCTTCACATCTTCCACCCCAACCAATTGCTTTCAGCAGTACTCAGAATTGCATTTGGTGTTCATTGCAGCTCTATTTACAATAGCCAGGACATGGAAGCAACCTAAATGTCCATTGACAGATGAATGGATGAAGAAGATGTGGCACATATATACAATGGAATATTACTCAGCCATAAAGAGAAATGAAATGGAGGTATTTGTAATGAGGTGGATGGAGTTAGAGTCTGTCATACAGAGTGAAGTAAGTCAGAAAGAGAAAAACAAATACAGTATGCTAACACATATATACGGAATCTAAGGGGAAAAAAAAAAAAAAAAGGCCATGAAGAACCTAGTGGCAAGACGGGAATAAAGACACAGACCTACTAGAGAATGGACTTGAGGATATGGGGAGGGGGTGGGGTGAGATGTGACAGGGTAAGAGAGTGTCATGGACATATATACACTACCAAATGTAAAATAGATAACTAGTGGGAAGCAGCCGCACAGCACAGGGAGATCAGCTCGGTGCTTTGTGACCACCTAGAGGGGTGGGATGGGGAGGGTGGGAGGGAGGGAGATGCAAGAGGGAAGAGAAATGGGAACATATTGTATATGTATAACTGATTCACTTTGTTATAAAGCAGAAGCTAACACACTATTGTAAGGCAATTATACTTCAATAAAGATGTTTAAAAAAAAAAAAAAAAAGAATTGCATTTGGTTTCAGGTTACCAAAAAAATGTAATACATTGGACTGATTTTATCCATAGGCTTACTCTCTTGAAGACTGCCCAATTTGACTCTATTAAAACTACTCTTGTCAGTGTCACCACTGACCTCCACCTTGAGGTATTCAGTGGCAAATTTTCACTATCTTATCTCTGTTTTATCTTGTCTGACATTCTGAGTCTGCAGAAGCATATAATCACTCTCTCTTGAAACACTTTGTTCACTCAGCTACTGTGACTCACATTTGTGTGTATGTGTTTTTCTACCTCACTGGCCATTCTTTCTCAGTTATTTTTACTGGATAATTCTTCTTTTCCCATCTCTAAAAGTTGGGGACTACCCCAACTTTCTGTTGAAGAATCTTTTTTTTTTTTTTTTTTTTGATGGACATAGTGGTTCTTATTTATTTATTTATTTATTTTTGGCTGTGTTGGGTCTTCGTTTCTGTGCGAGGGCTTTCTCTAGTTGTGGCAAGCGGGGGCCACTCTTCATCGCGGTGCGCGGGCCTTTCACTATCGCGGCCTCTCTTGTTGCAGAGCACAGGCTCCAGACGCGCAGGCTCAGTAGTTGTGGCTCACGGGCCTAGTTGCTCCGTGGCATGTGGGATCCTCCCAGACCAGGGCTCGAACCCATGTCCCCTGCATTAGCAGGCAGATTCTCAACCACTGCGCCACCAGGGAAGCCCTATCGAAGAATCTTTTATCCTTCTATTGTCACAACTATATCACATGATTTAATTACCATATATAAAATGATGACACACAAATTTGTGATTACAGTTTCAGCTTTTCCCCTGAAATAAAGACTTTCATATCCAACTGACTTATTGGTATTTCTACATGGATCTTACTAGGAACCTCAAACATAAAACACCCACAATTAAACTTTTGATTACCTAAACCCATGCCTCCTATGGTGTAACACATTTCAGTAAATATTATAATCATTCATCCAGTTGTTCAAGCCAAAAACCTTAGAGTTATCTTTTACCTCTCTATTATACGCATACTCCGTATTTATCATTCGAAAATACTTTGATTCTGCCTTCAGAAGATGTCATGAATCTGAAGACTATTCATCCACACTCCCTCCATTGTCACTTTTATCCAGGCTCCATTATGTCTTGCCTTTATTTTGCAATAAAGCCTATACTTATGTCTATGCTTCTGTTCTTACTCTTTCATTATATTTATTGTATAGTCTTTTAAAACATGAGTCAGATCATGTTTCTTTCCAGCTTAATATCCTCCAATGGCTTTTTGCTGGTTGACTATATCAACAAGTGTGAATAGAACATATTGATGAATAGATCAGACACAGACATAATTTAGCCAAATTAAACAAGATTTGTATATCTAAATGATTCACGGAGAAGTCAGTAGAGTCAGGAGTCACAGTAGAAAGATGAGAATCATAGTACAAGAGATCTGACCGTAAGCTTTAAGGTCATAGAAATCTGCCAAGTTGAAATTTAAAATGTCAGTGAATGACTTAGAGTCATAACACACCTCCTTGATGTTTAACAATCTTCAATAAGGCTTATAGCTACATGAAGCTGGAGCAGCCCAGCATGTAATCTTTTAGGATACTTATCTCTATTCATTCACCTGGGCCAGTTATCACTTCATTCTTAGAAATAGAAATGTATTTGCTAGAGGACAGTATATAATCTTTAGGTATAAATGACATGGTTATTTCTGATCTTCAGACTTTTCATCTAACAGCTTAGTCTATCTTTCCTTAACCACACTGAGGAACTGGACTTGGTTTTCTCCAAACCTGTCTGAAATCATACTCTAGGATTTATCCAGCACTTGTCATTGCGCTTAAAATAGAATCTAAATTCTTTACTAGTGTCTATAAAATCAAACTAAACCTAATCCCTGACTACCTCTCTGAACATTTTTATTACAATCGTCACCTTTTTTTTTAGTGTGCATCAGGTACCCTGACTTCCAATCTTACCCTCAAACATACTGTGAACTCCCTGGTGTCAGAGCTTTGTACATTCTATTCTCTCTACTATAATGTTCTTCCTCCAGAAATCCACATGACTTACACCTCACTCCACAGAGTTTTGGCTCATTGTCAGTTCCTCAGAGAGACCTTCTCCTACTACCCAATCTGAAAGGTAATCCCACTTCCCTCTATGTTACACTTCTTTCATTTTTCTTCATAGAACTTGTTAGTTTCTGAGATTTTTTTTCTTCTTTATTTATTTGTTGTTTTTGCTGAATGAATAAAAAACAATTTATGTAATTAAGTATATGTGTGTATTTACCTGAAATGTCAAAATATGAAGAACATTTAATAACAAATCCCTATTAAGCTTTTAGTTTAATTGAGAAAGCTCAAGGTTTTGTTGTTTCACTTCACTTTCTAATGAGTATCACAATTATGTTGCTTTAATTAAAAAGCAGTTTAAATATATGTAACCAAAGTTGTTTACCCTGCCAGCTTATTCTGACAAGTTAGTAATTTCAAATTCATTCATCTAAAATGGAAATCAGCATGATATTTAATGAAATCAAAAGGTTATTGGGCTTGAAAAGCTCAAAATAAATGAAAGCATTCCTAAGAACTAAGAGAATAAGGACTCTTAAGAAGGAAATGTATGCTTTTTTCTGGTATCTGTGTTTTCAACTGAAGTGCAGTTCTTCCTTTGTCTCACCTTTGGGGAATCAAAAATGAGAACTCAACAAGAAAAAAAAAAGTGTGATAGTGTACATAGTTTGCTCTTGAAAACTTATTAAATTCTGCGAGAAAACAAGACTCAAAATAATTGAAAATGCTCATTTTCAATTTGTCTTGTTTCTACTAGTGGATGTTACCGTTGACAAAGTAAAATGTGAAATTAACAAATAATATGATGTATTTCTAATATGTGCTTTTTAGCTGTAAATCACTTAAGTCTTTTACATTGGTAGTACCCTCCCTTTCTCCCCCGCCACACACATACACACACATATAGATGTGTGTTTAACAAATACAATGTATATACAAAAACATAGTTTTCTGAATTTCCAAAAAATGTACCATGGATAGAATTACAAATAAATTCCATGATCAGGGAGCATAGTTTTTGAAAGGCTTTGATCCAAGAAACAAGATAATATTTTGGACTAACTAAAGAGCCTGCTCTTGATGACTTCAATGAATGACAGAGTAGTAGTGTGTATTTGATGTTATTACAGGTCACTGGTGTGTTAAGCATCAAATAGGGATAATTTGTTATTTTTCTGTGTGTGAGTGTGTGTCTTCTCCCTGAGAATAACGGTGTGCATCTATTTCTGCTTCTCTTAACTGAAACACTGAAGATTCTCAGGTGAGACTAATTTTACTTTGTATGAGGTTGGTTTCACTCTTTCCAATTGGTTAAGACAATTCCTAGGTCATTAAATCAGTACTGTAACTTCAGTTCTAACACTTGACAACTAAAAGCCCTTTTATTAATTTTTTTCATCCTACTGCAATTCCATTAGATTTTTTTTCCTATCCTAATGTAGGTAATAGCTTTACAGAACAAAACAAAAATATACTCTGTTTTATGTACTATAACTTTTGGAATCTAACAAAATTTATTTTGTTTTCTCTGGTTAAATATACCATAAAATTTGATCCCACGTAGAATGTTGTTTCTTTCTTGCTCTGAAAGTGTCAAGTTCAATATGAGGAAAAATGTGAATTAAGCACTAAAGTAAATTTTCTTAATATACTTTAAAGAAACTGTTAGAACAAATTAAATTAGAAATAGAAATACTAGACACGCTGCTTAACAATATATATTAATATTTTAATTATTAACATGCCATTATTATCTAAGATGAGAGAATTTATAAGGACCATATAAGCTATCTGGTAAAAATGTTTTATTTAATTAAAAAAATCTATTATAGTAGTATTAGCTTCCTTCATCTTATTCAATTATTTGCATGATTTCCCAGCATATTCTTCCCAAGTGCACATAAAAACAACATGATTGCTTTAGTCTGAAGATGTATGGAGGCATTGGTGTCACCTCAGGGTGTCTCAGGTCCCACAGGCACGGCTTGTCTCTCAACATTAGCCCAACCATTGGATCAATGTATCCCTGGATCTTCCCTTCACTTGTAAAGATGTAGAAAACCAGTTTTGTTATTGAGCTAAACTAACTCACAAGAGATTGCTGTGAAACACATTATGCAAATAGATTCTTTAAATAATGCATCTCTCTTATTCTGTATATTATCTTTGGAAAGATGAATATTAGACCTTCTCATTTTATCCTCCATGTCTCCTGAGTTCTTTATTTTTAATCTTGTCCCTGCTCTGTGTTGTATTCTGGTTAATATCTTTAGATAGTTTTCATTTCATCAAGTCCCTATCTTTGATATTGTCTAAAATGCTATTTTTAGCATGTCTGCCACCCATCTTAGTAAACAAAACCATTTGTTAACCCACTTTCAAATGCATTTTCTCTCTCCCCCTCCCCTGCTGAGTTAAGCACTATCTTTAAAATATACATACATGACATATTCATATAATATGTTATTTATATAAATATTAAATACATTATGTATTACATATATATTGTATATATAAATTCATATTGCTGGTTTATTTACTAATTTTTTTATGTGCAAAACGATACTGGCCAGTAAATGTCCTTTATGATGTCATTGCATGGATTTGGTATCAAGGCTGGGAAATCTTCCCTCATTTGAAAGACTAGAATGCCAGGTTTCTTGAGTATGTACTCAGATACTTCGACAAGTACTATATGGTTGCTTGAATTTTCACCAAGTAAACAAATCCAGCTTGTCACCACTAAAGAAACAGAACACTACCAGTATGTAGAACTTCCTTGTAAACCCATTCTTAGACCTTACATTCCCTGTTCCTCAAGGATAGCCACTGTTCTGATCTAAAACAACATAGATTAGTTGTGGCTGGGTTTTTTTTTTTTTTTTTTAACTTGATAGGAATTAACTGTTTAGTATCTGATATTTTTGACATTAGGTTTGTAATATTCATCCTTGTTGTGTTTAACAGTAGTTCATTTTCATAGTTCAGTAAGAATATTTTATATGAATATGTCACAATTTATTCTACTGTTGATAGACACATGGATTATTTCATTTTCTAACATGAATACTGTTTCTATAAATAATTTTGCACATGCCTTCTGGGTGCATATATTTTTCTGTTGGGTGTATATAGGGGAGGAATTGCTAAATCATAGAATCTGCCAAATAATTTTCCAAAGTGGTTGAGCCAATTTATAATTCAGTAGACAGATTTTAAGTACTAATTCAACATATTTAATGTTGAGTATTCTCATACTTACAATTCTTTTTTTAAATGAACAATAGTTTTTGTAGACTACTATTTTGTCTAAGCTTTCAAACTACTAACATAAAGATTTTCCCTATTTTATATTTCTTTGTTCCTTCTTTATTTCCCCCTTCATCTGTGATTCCTGAGGCCTGTTTACTTTATTAGTCTTTTCAAATAACCAGCATTTAGTTTTTTCGATTCTATTTTAACTTTCTGTCCAAATTCTTTCATGTGTGTTTATATATTTTTTAATGCTTCTTCCCTTCTACTTTCTTTAATTTAAGTCAGTTGTTTGTTTTGACTTCTTTTTTTGGATACTTTTTTCATCAGCTTTATTATGGTATAAATGACTTACAGTAAATTGCACATATTAAAATTATACAGTTTGAGACTTTTTAGAAAAAATAAATATTTTAATTCAGAATAGGTTCAGATTTACAGAAAAGTTGCAGATACAGTGTTGAGAATTCCCATACACCCCATATCCAGTTTTCTCTATTTTTACATCTTACATTATTGGTATGGCATATTTGTCACAATTAATGAACCAATATTAATACATTAATATTGAAGTTCATACTTAAGATTTCCTTAGGCTTTTACCCACTGTCCTTTTTTTCCTTTATTGCAAAATCCCATCTAGGGTACCAAATTATATTAAAAACTTTATGTCTCCTTAGTCTCTTTTTGTCTGTGATAATTTCTCATATTTTCGTATCATTGATGATCTTGAGAATTTTGAGGAGTGGTGGTTAGGTATTTTATAGAATGTCCCTCAGTTGGGATTTTTCTGGTATTTTATCATGATTATACTGAGGTTGTGTTTCAGGGAAGAAGATCACAGACGTGAAGTGCCATTTTCATCATATCATATGTCAAGATACATACTATAGACATGACTGAATTACTGCTTCCATTTTCTTTGTTTGCTTGTTTATTGTGATAAAATAAAACACATATAAGACATACCGTTATTATAATTTTTTTCAGCTTTATTGAGGTAAGATTGGCAAATTAAAAATCATATGTATATATTTAAGTAATAAGATGCAATTTTTTAAAAGGTGTACAAATGTGATGATTTAATTACATTGTGAAATCCTTACCATAATCAATTTAATTAATACATCCATTACTTCACATGGTTATCTTCTTTTTTCCTTTTTTTTTTTTTTTTTTTTTTTTGCTGCAGAGAACACAAGGTCTGTATACACTCATAGCAAATTGCGAGTATACAATATAGTGTTATTAACTATAATCACCATGCTGTACATTAGATCCCAAGAATATATTCATCTTATAACTGAAACTTTGTTCACTTTGAACAACATCTCTCTATTTCTCCAACACCCTAGCTCCTGGCAACCAACATTCTACTCTCTGGTTGTATGAGTTTGACATTTTTAGATTTCCCATATAGGCGAGATCATATAGTATTTGTCTTTCTGTGTCTGGTATATTTCATTTAGCATAACTCCCTCCAAGTTTATCCATGTTGTCCCAAATGGCAGAATCTTCTTCCTTTTAAAGGCTGAATAATATTATATTACATATATATACACACATATAGATATATAGATATATATAATTATAGCTATAGATATATATACCTATATATATAGATATCTAGATCTAGATCTAGATGTCTAACACATGTTCTTTAACCATTCATCCATATATGGATACTTTGGTTATTTCCATATCTTTGCAACTGTGTATAATGTTGCAATGGACATGGGAGTACAAATATTGTTTTCAGATAGTGATTTTAATTCTTTTGAATATGTACTCAGAAGTGGAATTGCTGGATCAGCTGGTAGTTCAATTTTTAATTTTTTGAGGCAATTCTGTACTGTTTTCCTTAATGGCTGTGCCAATTTACATTTCTTTAATGGCTGTTCCAATTTATATTTCCACCAACAGTGTACACTTTTCCCTTTTCTCTACACTCTTGCCAACACTTATTATCTCTTACCTTTTTGATAATAGCTATCCTAACGTGTGTGAGGTAACATCTCATTGTGATATTCATTTGCATTTCTCTAATAATTAGTGATGTTGAATACCTTTTCATATATGTGTTGCCCATTTGTGTGCCTTCATTGAAGAAATGTCTATTTAGGACCTTTGCCTAACTTTTCATTGGGTTAGTTGTTCTTTTTGCTATTGGGTTGTATGGGTTCCTTATATATGTTGGATATTAATCCCATATCAGGCATATGGTTTGCAAATATTATCTCCAGTTCTATAGGCTGCCTTTTCATTTTGTTAATTGTTTCTTTTGCTGTACAGAAGTTTTTAGTTTGATGTAGTTCTGCTTGTTTGTTTTTGCTTGTGCTTTTGGTGTTGTACCCAAAAAATCATTGCCAAGACCAATGTCGAGGCATTTTTTTTCTCTGTTTTTTTCTAGGAGTTTTATAGTTTTTTTAAAAAATATAGTTTTATAGATTATTGTCTTCAAGGTTTTAGGTTTTACATTAAGTCTTTAATCCATTTCAAGTTAATTTTTTGAGTACTGTAAGTTAGGGGTCCAATTTCATTCTTTTGCATTTGAATATCTAATTTTCGCAACATCATTTTTTTTTTAAAACATCTTTATTGAAGTATAATTGCTTTACAATGGTGTGTTAGTTTCTGCTTTATAACAAAGTGAATCAGTTATACATATACATATGTTCCCATATCTCTTCCCTCTTGCATCTCCCTCCCTCCCACCCTCCCTAACCCACCCCTCTAGGTGGTCACAAAGCACTGAGCTGATCTCCCTGTGCTATGCGGCTGCTTCCCACTAGCTATCTATTTTACATTTGGTAGTGTATATATGTCCATGACACTCTCTCACCTTGTCACATCTCACCCCTCCCCCTCCCCATATCCTCAAGTCCATTCTCTAGTAGGTCTGTGTCTTTATTCCCGTCTTGCCACTAGGTTCTTCATGACCTTTTTTTTTTTCCCTTAGATTCCATATATATGTGTTAGCATACTGTATTTGTTTTTCTCTTTCTGACTTACTTCACTCTGTATGACAGACTCTAACTCCATCCACCTCATTACAAATACCTCCATTTCATTTCTTTTTATGGCTGAGTAATATTCCATTGTATATATGTGCCACATCTTCTTTATCCATTCATCCGATGATGGACACTTAGGTTGCTTCCATGTCCTGGCTATTGTAAATAGAGCTGCAATGAACATTTTGGTACATGACTCTTTTTGAATTATGGTTTTCTCAGGGTATATGCCCAGTAGTGGGATTGCTGTGTCATATGATAGTTCTATTTTTAGTTTTTTAAGGAACCTCCATACTGTTCTCCATAGTGGCTGTATCAGTGTACATTCCCACCAACAGTGCAAGAGGGTTCCCTTTTCTCCACACCCCCTCCAGCATTTATTGTTTCTAGATTTTTTGATGATGGCCATTCTGACCGGTGTGAGATGATACCTCATTGTAGTTTTGATTTGCATTTCTCTAATGGTTAATGATGTTGAGCATTCTTTCATGTGTCTGTTGGCCATCTGTATATCTTCTTTGGAGAAATGTCTATTTAGGTCTTCTGCCCATTTTTGGATTGGGTTGTTTGTTTTTTTGTTATTGAGCTGCATGAGCTGCTTGTAAATCTTGGAGATTAATCCTTTGTCAGTTGCTTCATTGGCAAATATTTTCTCCCATTCTGAGGGTTGTCTTTTGGTCTTGTTTATGGTTTCCTTTGCTGTGCAAAAGCTTTTAAGTTTCATTAGGTCCCATTTGTTTATTTGTGTTTTTATTTCCATTCCTCTAGGGGCTGGGTCAAAAAGGATCTTGCTGTGATTTATGTCATAGAGTGTTCTGCCTATGTTTTCCTCTAAGAGTTTGATAGTGTCTGGCCTTACACTTAGGTCTTTAATCCATTTTGAGTTTATTTTTCTGTATGGTGTCAGGGAGTGTTCTAATTTCATACTTTTACATGTACCTGTCCAATTTTCCCAGCACCACTTATTGAAGAGGCTGTCTTTTCTCCACTGTATATGCTTGCCTCCTTTATCAAAGATAAGGTGACCATATGTGTGTGGGTTTATCTCTGGGCTTTCTATCCTGTTCCATTGATCTATATTTCTGTTTTTGTGCCAGTACCAAACTGGCTTGATTACTGTAGCTTTGTAATATAGTCTGAAGTCAGGGAGCCTGATTCCTCCAGCTCCATTTTTCATTCTCAAGATTGCTTTGGCTATTCGGGGTCTTTTGTGTCTCCATACAAATGGTGAAATTTTTTGTTCTAGTTCTGTGAAAAATGCCAGTGGTAGTTTGATAGGGCTTGCATTGAATCTGTAGATTGCTTTGGGTAGTAGTGTCATGTTCACAATGTTGATTCTTCCAATCCAAGAACATGGTATATCTCTCGATCTGTTTGTATCATCTTTAATTTCTTTCATCAGTGTCCTATAATTTTCTGCATACAGGTCTTTTGTCTCCTTAGGTAGGTTTATTCCTAGATATTTTATTCTTTTTGTTGCAATGGTAAACGGGAGTGTTTTCTTAATTTCACTTTCAGATTTTTCATCATTAGTATATAGGAATGCAAGAGATTTCTGTGCATTAATTTTGTATCCTGCTACTTTACCAAATTCATTGATTAGCTCTAGGGGTTTTCTGGTAGCATCTTTAGGATTCTCTATATATAGTATCATGTCATCTGCAAGCAGTGACAGCTTTACTTCTTCTTTTCTGATTTGGATTCCTTTTATTTCTTTTTCTTCTCTGATTGCTATGGCTAACACTTCCAAAACTATGTTGAATAATAGTGATGAGAGTGGACAACCTTGTCTTGTTCCTGATCTTAGTGGAAATGGTTTCCGTTTTTCACCATTGAGGACAATGTTGGCTGTGGGTTTGTCATATATGGCCTTTATTATGTTGAGGAAAGTTCCCTCTATGCCTACTTTCTGTAGGGCTTTTATCATAAGTGGGTGTTGAATTTTGTTGAAAGCTTTCTCTGCATCTATTGAGATGATCATGTGGTTTTTCTCCTTCAGTTTGTTAATATGATGAATCACGATTGATTTGCATATATTGAAGAATCCTTGCATTCCTCAAATAAACCCCACTTGATCATGTTGTATAATCCATTTAATGTGCTGTTGGATTCTGTTTGCTAGTATTTTGTTGAGGATTTTTGCATCTATGTTCATCAGTGATATTGGCCTGTAGTTTTCTTTCTTTGTGACATCTTTGTCTGGTTTTGGTATCAGGGTGATGGTGGCCTTGTAGAATGAGTTGGGGAGTGTTCCTCCCTCTGCAATATTTTGGAAGAGTTTGAGAAGGATAGGTGTTAGCTCTTCTCTAAATGTTTGATAGAATTCGCTTGTGAAGCCATCTGGTCCTGGGCTTTTGTTTGTTGGAAGGTTTTTAATCACAGTTTCAATTTCAGTGCTTGTGATTGGTCTGTTCATATTTTCTATTTCTTCCTGGTTCAGTCTTGGCAGGTTGTGCATTTCTAAGAATCTGTCCATTTCTTCCAGGTTGTCCATTTTATTGGCATAGAGTTGCTTGTAGTAATCTCTCATGATCGTTTGTATTTCTGCAGTGTCAGTGGTTACTTCTCCTTTTTCATTTCTAATTCTATTGATTTGAGTCTTCTCCCTTTTTCTCTTGATGAGTCTAGCTAATGGTTTATCAATTTTGTTTATCTTCTCAAAGAACCAGCTTTTAGTTTCATTGATATTTGCTATTGTTTCCTTCATTTCTTTTTCATTTATTTCTGATCTGATCTTTATGATTTCTTTCCTTCTGCTAGCTTTGGGGTTTTTTTGCTCTTCTTTCTCTAATTGCTTTAGGTGCAAGGTTAGGTTGTTTATTCGAGATGTTTCCTGTTTCTTGAGGTAGGCTTGTATTGCTATAAACTTCCCTCTTAGAACTGCTTTTGCTGCATCCCATAGGTTTTGGGTCGTCATGTCTCCATTGTCATTTGTTTCTAGGTATTTTTTGATTTCCCCTTTGATTTCTTCAGTGATCACTTCGTTATTAAGTAGTGTATTGTGTAGCCTCCATGTGTTTGTATTTTTTACAGATCTTTTCCTGTAATTGATATCTAGTCTCATAGTGTTGTGGTTGGAAAAGATACTTGATACGATTTCAATTTTCTTAAATTTACCAAGGCTTGATTTGTGACCCAAGATATGATCTATCCTGGAGAATGTTCCATGAGCACTTGAGAAAAATGTGTATTCTGTTGTTTTTGGGTGGAATGTCCTATAAATATCAATTAAGTCCATCTTGTTTAATGTATCATTTAAAGCTTGTGTTTCCTTATTTATTTTCATTTTGGATGATCTGTCCATTGGTGAAAGTGGGGTGTTAAAGTCCCCTACTATGATTGTGTTGCTGTCGATTTCCCCTTTTATGGCTGTTAGTATTTGCCTTATGTATTGAGGTGCTCCTATGTTGGGTGCATAAATATTTACAATTGTTATACCTTCCTCTTGGATCAATCCCTTGATCATTATATAGTGTCCTTCTTTGTCTCTTGTAATAGTCTTTATTTTAAAGTCTATTTTGTCTGATATGAGAATTGCTACTCCAGCTTTCTTTTGATTTCAATTTGCATGGAATATCTTTTTCCATCCCCTCACTTTCAGTCTGTATGTGTCTCTAGGTCTGAAGTGGGTCTCCTGTAGACAGCATATATATGGGTCTTGTTTTTGTATCCATTCAGCCAGCCTGTGTCTTTTGGTGGGAGCATTTAATCCATTTACATTCAAGGTAATTATCGATATGTATGTTCCTATTCCCATTTTCTTAAATGTTTTGGGTTTGTTATTGTAGGTGTTTTCCTTCTCTTGTGTTTCTTGCCTAGAGAAATTCCTTTAGCATTTGTTGTAAAGCTGGTTTGGTGGTGCTGAACTCTCTCAGCTTTTGCTGGTCTGTAAAGGTTTTAATTTCTCCATCAAATCTGAATGAGATCCTTGCTGGGTAGAGTAACCTTGGTTGTAGGTTTTTCTCCTTCATGACTTTAAGTATATCCTGCCACTCCCTTCTGGCTTGCAGAGTTTCTGCTGAAAGATCAGCTCTTAACCTTATGGGGATTCCCTTGTGTGTTATTTGTTGTTTTTCCCTTGCTGCTTTTAATATGTTTTCTTTATATTTAATTTTTGATAGTTTGATTAATATGTGTCTTGGCGTGTTTCTCCTTGGATTTATCCTGTATGGGACTCTCTGTGCTTCCAGGACTTGATTAACTATTTCCTTTCCCATATTAAGGAAGTTTTCAACTATAATCTCTTCAAATATTTTCTCAGTCCCTTTCTATTTCTCTTCTTCTTCTGGGACCCCTATAATTCGAATGTTGGTGCGTTTAATGTTGTCCCAGTGGTCTCTGAGACTGTCCTCAGTTCTTTTCATTCTTTTTTCTTTATTCTGCTCTGCAGTAGTTATTTCCACCATTTTATCTTCCAGGTCACTTATCCGTTCTTCTGCCTCAGTTTTTCTGCTATTGATCCCGTCTAGAGTATTTTTAATTTCATTTATTGTGTTTTTCATCGTTGCTTGGTTCCTCTTTAGTTCTTCTATATCCTTGTTAAATGTTTCTTGCATTTTGTCTATTCTATTTCCAAGATTTTGGATCATCTTTACTATCATTATTCTGAATTCTTTTTCAGGTAGACTGCCTATTTCCTCTTCATTTGTTAGGTCTGGTGTGTTTTGACCCTGCTCCTTCACCTGCTGTGTGTTTTTTTGTCTTCTCATTTTGCTTATCTTACTGTGTTTGGGGTCTCCTTTTCACAGGCTGCAGGTTCGTAGTTCCCGTTGTTTTTGGTATCTGTCCCCAGTGGCTAAGGTTGGTTCAGTGGGTTGTGTAGGCTTCCTGGTGGAGGAGACTAGTGCCTGTGTTCTGGTGGATGAGGTTGGATCTTGTCTTTCTGGTGGGCACGTCGACGTCTGGTGGTGTGTTTTGGGGTGTCTGTGGCCTTGTTATGATTTTAGGCAGCCTCTCTGCTAATGGATGTGGCTGTGTTCCTGTCTTGCTAGTTGTTTGTTTGGCATAGGGTGTCCAGCACTGTAGCTTGCTGGTCGTTGAGTGAAGCTGGGTCTTGATGTTGAGATGGAGATCTCTGAGAGATTTTCGCCATTTGTTATTACGTGGAGCTGGGAGGTCTCTTGTGGACCAGTGTCCTGAAGTTGGCTCTCCCACCTCAGAGGCACAGCCCTGATTCCTGGCTGGAGCACCAAGAGCCTTTCATCCACACGGCTCAGAATAAAAGGGAGAAAAAAATAGAAAGAAAGAAAGAAAGAGGATAAAATAAAATAAAATAAAGCTATTATAATAAAAAATACGAAAAAAATTATTAAGAAAAAATTTATTAAGAAAAAAATTTTTTTTAATTTTTAAAAATAGATTTATTAATTTTTTATAAGAAAAAATAAGAAAAAAATTAAGGAAAAATTTATTAAGAAAAAAATTTTAATTTTTTAAAATAAAAAATATGAAAAAACTTATTAAAAATTTTTTTTTAATTTCTAAAAATATAAAATAAGGAAAAAATTATTAAGAAAACATTTATTAGGAAAAAAAAGTTTTTTAAGTAAAAAACAAAAACAAAAACAAAAAACAAAACAAAAAAAACAGACGGACCTAACCCTAGGACTAATGGTGAAAGCAAAGCTATACAGACAAAATCTCACCCAGAAGCATACACATATACACTCACAAAAAAAGGAAAAGGGGAAAAATTAATATATCCTGCTCCCAAAGTCCACCTCATGAATTTTGGATGATTCGTTGTCTATTCAGGTATTCAACAGATGCAGGCACATCAAGTTATTTGTGGAGCTTTAATCTGCCGCTTCTGAGGCTGGTGGGAGAGATTTCCCTTTCTCTTCTTTGTTCGTACAGCTCCCGGGGTTCAACTTTGGATTTGGACCCGCCTCTGCATGTTGGTCGCCTGAGGATGTCCGTTCCCCACCCAGACAGAACGGGGTTAAAGGAGCAGCTGCTTCGGGGGCTCTGGCTCACCCAGGCCGGGGGGAGGGAGCGGTACGGATGCGGGGCGAGCCTGCGGCGGCGGAGGCCGGCGTGACGTTGCAGCAGCCTGAGGCGCGCCGTGCGTTCTCCCGGGGAAGTTGTCCCCGGGTCACGGGAGCCTGGCAGTGGCGGGCTGCACGGGCTCCCAGGAGGGGTGGTGTGGAGAGTGACCTGTGCTCACACACAGGCTTCTTGGTGGTGATAGCAGCAGCCTTAGCGTCTCTTGCCCGTCTCTGGGGTCTGCGCTGATAACCGCGGCTCGTGCCTGTCTCTGGGGTCCGCGCTGATAGCCGCGGCTCGCGCCCGTCTCTGGAGCTCGTTTAGGCGGCGCTCTGAATCCCCTCTCCTTGTGCACCGCGAAACAAAGAGGCAAGAAAAAGTCTCTTGCCTCTTCGGCAGCTGCAGACTTTTTCCCAGACTCCCTCCCAGCTAGCACCGAAGCCCGAGCCTCAGCTCCCAGCCCCTGCCCGCCCCAGCGGCTGAGCAGACAAGCCTCTCGGGCTGGTGAGTGCTAGTCGGCACCGATCCTTTGTGCGGGAATCTCTTCACTTTGCCGTCCGCACTCCTGCTGCTGCGCTCTCCTCCGTGGCTCTGAAGCTTCCCCCCTCTGCCACCCATAGTCTCTGCCCACGAAGGGGCTTCCTAGTGTGTGGAAACCTTTCCTCCTTCACAGCTCCCTCCCACTGGTGCAGGTCCCATCCCTATTCTTTTGTCTCTGTTATTTCTTTTTTCTTTTGCCCTCCCAAGTACGTGGGGATTTTCTTGCCTTTTGGGAGGTCTGACGTCTTCTGCCAGCGTTCAGTGGGTGTTCTGTAGGAGCAGTTCCACGTGTAGATGTATTTCTACTGTATCTGTGGGAAGGAAGGTGATCTCCGCGTCTTACTCTTCCGCCATCTTGCCCAGCAACATCATTTATTAAAGAGACTGTCCTTTTCCCGGTGTGTTGTCGGTGTTCTTGTAAAAGATTAATTGACCATATATGCATGGTTTTACTTCTGGGCTGTATGGTCTGTTCCATTGATCTATGTTTCTGTTTTTATGCCAGTACCATATACTATTTTGATTACTGTTTTTCTGTAATATAGTTTGAACTAATGAAGTGTGATGACTCCAGCTTTGTTATTATTTCTCAAGTTTGCGTTGGCTATTCTGGGTCTTTTGTGATTCCATACAAATTTTAGAATCAATATTTCTATTTAGTTGAAAACACCATTGGAATTTGGTAAGTGTTATATTCAATCTGTAGATTGCTTTGGGTAGTATGGGCATTTTAAAAATGCTAACTCTTCCAATCCATGAACATGATTGTCTTTCCATGTATTTGTGTCTTCTTCAGTTTCTTTCATCATATCTAACAGTTTTTGGTGTACAAATCTTTTACCTCCTTCGTTAAATTTATTTCTAAGTATTTTATTTTTGTTGATGCTATTGTATATGGTATTGTTTTCTTAATTTCTTTGTTAGATAATTCACTGTTAGTGCATAGAAATACAAGTGATTTTTGTATATTGATTTTATATCCTGCGAGTTACTAAATTCATTTATTAGTTCTAGTGATGTTTTATGGAATGTTTAGGGTTTTCTACATATAAGGTTATGACATCTACAAAAAGAGGCAGTTTAACTTTCTCTTTTCTGATTTGGATAGCTTTCATTTCCTTTTCTTGCCTAATTGATCTGGCTAGGACCTCCAAAAATATGTTGAATAAAAGTGGTGAGAGTGGGCATTCTTGTCTTCTTCCTTATCTTAAAGGAAAAGCTTTCAACTTTTCACCTTTGAGTATGATGTTGGCTGTGGGTTTGTCATATATGGTCTTTATTATGTTGAGGTACATTCCTTCTATTCCTAATTTGTTGAAAGTTTTTATCATGAGTAGATGTTGAATTTTGTCAAATGTGTTTATTTGCATCTATTAAGATGATCATGTGGTTTTTATTTTTTATTTTTTATTTTTTGGCCGCGCCATGCAGCTTGCAGGATCTTTTTTTTTTTTTTTTTTTAATTCACGTTCTTTTATTTATTTATTTATTTATTTATGACTGTGTTGAGTCTTCGTTTCTGTGTGAGGGCTTTCTCTAATTGCGGCAAGTGGGGACCACTCTTCATCGCGGTGCGCGGGCCTCTCACCATCGCGGCCTCTCTTGTTGCGGAGCACAGGCTCCAGACGCGCAGGCTCAGTAATTGTGGCTTACGGGCCCAGTTGTTCCGTGTCATGTGGGATCTTCCCAGACCAGGGCTCGAACCCGTGTCCCCTGCATTGGCAGGCAGATTCTCAACCACTGCGCCACCAGGGAAGCCCGATCATGTGGTTTTTATCCTTCATTATGTTAATGTGGTATATCCCATTTATTGATTTGTGTATGTTGAACCATCCTTGCATTCCAGGAATAATCCTCCTTTCTCATGCGTGTGTAATCCATTTGATGTGCTGTTGTATTTAGTTTTCTAGCATTTTATTGAGGATTTTTACATCATTAATTATAAGAGATATTGGTTTGTAGTTTTCATGTAGTGTCTTTTTCTGGCTTTGCTGTACTGGCCTCATAGAATGCATTTGAAAGTGTTCCCTCTTCATTAATTTTTTTGGGAAGAACTTGAAGAGGACTGGCCTCTTTAAATGTTTGTTACAATTCACCAGTAAAGCATTTTAGCCCTGAGCTTTTCTTTGTTGAGTTTTTGATTATCAAATTAACTTCCTTGTTAGCCATTGATCTGTTCAGATGATCTATTTCATCATGATTCAGCCATGCTAAGTTGCATATTTCTAGGAATTTTCCATTTCATCTAGATGATTCAATTTGTTTGCATCCTATTTACTTTTTAAAATGTAGACTTTCTGATATTACCCAAATAACTATGGAAGAACACTTAACAAATAACTATTTTCAAGAAGTTTAGTGTATTTACAAATCCAGGTTTATATTATCATTTCATTCCCTATTGTTTCTTAAGATGGAATATTTTTTAACCGAACCAGTGGAAACCACACTCTTTTGCATAATCAGGGGTGCAGAACCTTTTTGGTAGGCATAGGTCACTCTCAACTTAGCACAAAAATGGCACACCTGTTAAGTATCAGGTCTGGGTTGAGGAAGGAATGAAAAAAATGAAAGTAAGGAAAGAACTTAAATATTTAATTTTGAAATAGTCATACTCAGGCACATCTAAAAGTTATAGAAACCAAAAACTTGGTTCTTATTAAAATCTGACTGTTTTTACTAATAAAGTTATCTTCCCTTTTGGGATTCCACAGAACTCACAGCATTTTAACAGTGGAAAGAAATATAGTATCTATTTGCATCTCTTCAGTTCATATCGCTAGTTTGAATTGGAATCCCAGTCTTTTTTGCCTTCTTGCATTATTTTTCTTTCTGTTTCATGCTCAGTGTACTGTTTTGACATATCAGTAAAATGTTCAACTTAAAGCATTGATAGTTCAGGCACTGGTCTATAAGAGTCACTAACCTTTCTATGACCACTACCATGGGATTGAGATGAGGGGTGTAATTACTTGGAGATCTTAGAAAGCAGGTCAGTTTAATCAGCAATCTCCCTTTATCAATCATGACTTCATTAAAATAAATTTTAAAAAGCATCTCTCTACATGCAAATCTTTCAGATGATGGTTAAAGGCACAAAATATTCAATAAAAATGACTTGGAAAGAGATGCAGTGGAAAGTGTGTTCGTCAAACTCTTTAAATTACCTTCACTGCTAGAACTATTCTCCCTTTCATTTCACACACTAAGGTTTTATAGATATGTTTAGCTAGCTATATTCTAGATCTATTCTGTGCAATAATATAGACAGTAGTCAAATACGACTATTTAAATTTAAATTAATTAAAATTAAATAAAATTTGAAATTTAGTTCCTTAGTCCAAATAGTCGTATTTCAAGTGCTCAGTTGCTGCACTTGGGTGTGGCTGTTGTTATGGATAGTGCAAATATAGAAAATTTCTATCATCTCATAAATTTCTATTTGACGGTATTGCTTTAGACCTTAGTGGCTAATTAGATAAATTTTCTTTTTATTCACAATATCTCAGTGAGGCTCTTCCCCAAGATGCCACTGGTCACATATAATCCTCACTCCACATGTTGGATAAATCTCCTCTAAAGGTGCATTTTTGTCTTTTTATACCCTCTTAGGCTCTCTTCCCCCAAGCAACTCAGGGACTTCAGCTTTAGGCATTTTCACTCCCTACATTGTTACCACTTTTTAGGCAGAGCATTGTTGTAACTATGGATTCAGAATGGGGGACAAAGTAAGACTCTTTGCTGTTCTGTGACTCTGAAGAGAAATATTAAACGGAATAGAATGTAGGTGTCAACATAAAAAAGATACTGTTTTATACGTTTCTTTGCCATTGTCCCTCACCTTGCTCCTACTGTACATGAGCTTTCCTGCAGAAGGCTCATGATAGAGGTTTAAAAGCTTTGATTCTGGAGGTACAGCCCTGTTCTGTGATAAAAATAAGCCTTAATATATTTTCCTTTGCTTTATCTGTTTCTATGTGGGCAACAGATAAATTCCAGAATTCCTAAGAGATGTTCTAATGGAATAGCGGGTTGAGCTGCCAGCAGTGTCAGTATTTCAAGATAAAAACATAATACCATGAATCTTTATATCACATGTTGTGTTGCAAATGAAACACTATCTACTCCATGTAAAATCAACTTCTCAGCTCTATCTTTGAGCTATTTTTCTTTGATTCCACAGTGTCAGTGAATGGCTTAGGTAACCCACTTCTTTCCCCCCTTGAGCCTCTATGGATGAATTATTTCAGCATTGTTTTATGAAAGGGATATTGACTCACTTGTTGTAAAGAGAAAAAATATAATTAAACCTTGATAAAGTGTTTGTCACTCCGACTCATAGAAGACAGGCTTGTGTCTTACTTGTCTTGAATTGACAGGAATAAGCTAAGGATTGGTAATGTTAAAGGTCAAGAGTAATATAAGGACATGGGGATATGAATGCTTTCAGTTCACTAAAGGAGTTACAGGAGATTGCAAATTTATTATATATTATGAAGCCATACCCATTGACACTGAAACTTGATTATTTTAGGAGTCACCTACATTATCATAGACACGCTAACATCCTAGGAGAATCCTAATGCAGTACCTTTGGAGAAATGTACCGCCATGGGTACATCAGGTACACGAATATGCCTGATTCAGTGTGTTACACTGTGATTTGGATTTATAACTTGTTGGGGTTTTTTTTTTAATACCTTTAACTGAACAAAATAAAAATAAAAGTCCCTTCCTACAAAGTTAAGATAGCTTGCAAATGAGTCACAGTTTACTTCCTTAATCTTTCTTTGATTCAGAATCTTCTTTTTTTCCCCAAAACAGACTTTGACTCACAGATAAGGTTTATGACTTAACAATTGCTAAACCTGAAAAAATAACCTTCACAAAAGAGTGGCAACCAAAGTAAAACCTGTCACTGAAAGCATTAAAAAGATTAGGAGAAAAAAGTGTTCAGGTGTGGGGGGCTGAGAGAAAGATTCAGAAAGACTTTTGGTCCTTCCAGTCTAAAGGCCATTGTGAAGTTAAAAAGTCAGGAGATAAATGGTAAACCTCACAAAATAAAAATGCTAAAGGATAGCTCAATTGACCAGGATGGGAATTAAAATATAAGAAGTAGATGGAGTAAGTACAGCAAATGGTATCAGAATAAAAAGAAAGACCACCGGAGTGAGGAATTAAGGAAAATCAGTTATGCCATGACAAAATCAGTTGTTTGCCAAGGCTGCCACATCTCGGTGTTTCTATGTGAACACTTACTAGCTATTGAGACCTTAGAAATCACATTGAGGCATCTAAGTCCAATATTATATTTCTAACGGTCTTAACTTTTTTGAGCGATGGATTCTTTTCAGAGTGTGATGAAATCATGTACTCTCGTCTCCTGAAAAATGAACTGGTCTCATGTACACACATAAATTCCTAATCCCTCTTCTATATTAATACCTTCTGTAGCATCTGTGGTTTGTCTTCCAGTCTTTGCCATTATAATTCCAGTGAGCTACATTTCATTGTTATATGCAGCAGCCCTTTCTCCTGACAGACATCTATTTGCATTAAATAATTAATTACTCTGAGGGTAAACATGCCCACATGTAAACTAAACTGGTAGCTCTAGGTTTGCTGTCTTGAACAAAACAGAGCAAATCTCTTCTACTTGGTGGTCCTTTTCATATTACAAGATACAACTTGTGTTCCCTGTACTGGCTTCCCTAGACTAAATTCTTCACATCTTTAGACTAGTTAAAAGGATACTTTCTAGAAAAGGAAGGTTCAGATTGTTAAATTGACATTCAACACCTTTCAAATCCCATATAAAATTAATAATTCTAATCTAGCTTGCAATATTATCACTAATCCTATAAATTCTACTTCATGCAAATTGGTCTCTCCATATGCTGTAGACTTTCCCACCTTTATGCTTTATGTGCTTACCCCTGCTTAGAATTAACGTTCAGTGCCTGCCTCTTCAAATCCTACCCAATCTATATAATACTGGTAACATATATGTAGTGCTCTGTATGTGAAATATTTCAAGTGTTACATGTGTTATATTATTTAACCTTACAAGAAAATCTGTGAATAATAATATTATTACCAATTTTATAAACAGGAAGTGTGAGGCATAGTATGTTGAAAGCACACAAAGTGATAAACCCACACGATTTCACTTTTAACTACCTTGTTGGCCTCAAAACCTTCATATACTACATCATACAATAATTTTTTATAGTAATCTGATATCTTTTGGGGGGCAATAACCAAGGTCATAACATCTCTAGCTAAGGTAAATCTATGGAATTGCATTGGAAAATTTATCTACAGTATTGCTGTATTAAAAGGGAGCATTCATAGATTGAATATGGGAAAGGCAGCCAAGATTTTAGAACTTGGGGTTTTGTAATCATGTGTTCAAAATAGGAGAACTAGGCTTAGAAATGACTGAAAACTGACCAAGATTCACAACCACGAGGATTACAGAATAAAACAAATGGGTACATTAGGGCTTCTCAGAACAAAAGCATATATACAAAACCAGCTGCATTTTCATTTATGTGTCAGTATGCTCAAAAGGGAGCAAATAAAAATGCCAGGTATTACAGGATCATAAAACTAAATTACCTACTTTATATTGTTGACTGGCATCTATTAGTAGGTTGGACTTGTATTAAGAGCATACCTAATAAATTATAATTGAGCTCATATGAACAAACTCAGAATCAATATGGGAGTGGATCTTAGAAGGGCACAGATACCCAGTGCTTGGCTCTGCCCTCTGAGATGTATTTCCTTTTCTTTAAGAAATGGGTATATTTAAGCAGATAGATTTTTTAGTCTAATTTCTATAAAAAGTTGAAGGTCTAGAAGCTTCTTTTCATTTTGACTTGTTTGCGATCCATTTGTCCAAGAGCATACAGTTATCTTAAAAAATTCTTAGTTTTTTATGAGTCTAATCATGGCTTATTCCATGCTCCAAAAATCATAACCATAATTCTCTTTGGGCATGTTAGACTCTGTGGAACAATATCTACAGAATTCCTAGAAGTTGTTTTCTTTTCTTGTTTAAAGTTCTTGTATTCAGACATTAACTTTGAATTTCTAAGGTTTTAACAAAGCATCTTACAGCAGTGTTCTTGAATGATCCATACTCTGAAGTCATTTCTTTGAGAGTCTTTTGTTTTTGTCAGATGGAATGGGTTTGAGAATGAGATTTTTAAATTCTTTTTGGTGAAGTATAGTTGCTGTACAATATTATATAAGTTACAGTGTACAATATAGTGATTCGTAGTACTTTTTTTTTTAATTTATTTTTGGCTGCGTTGGGTCTTGGTTGTTGTGCACGGGCTTTCTCTAGTTGTGGCGAGTGGGGTCTATTCTTCCTTTTGCTGTGCAGGCTTCTCCTTGCAGTGGCTTCTCTTGTTGTGGAGCACGGGCTCTTGGTACACAGGCTTCAGTAGTTGTGGCTCATGGGCTCTAGAGCACAGACTCAGTAGTTGTGGCGCATGGGCTTAGCTGCTCTGCAGCATATGGGATCTTCCCAGACCAGGGCTCAAACCCGTGTCCTCTGCATTGGCAGGTGGATTCTTAACCACTGCGCCACCAGGGAAGCCAGATTCATAGTTCTTAAAGGTTATACTCCATTTATAGTTATTATAAAATATTGGCTTATTCCCCTTGTTGTACAATATAGCCTTATAGCTTATTTTATACCTAATAGTTTGTATCTCTTATTCTCCTCCCCCCTGTTGCCCCTCTCCCCACAGGTAACCACTATTTTGTTCTCTATATCTGTGAGTCTGCATCTTTTTGTCATATTCATTAGTTTGTTGTATTTTTTAGATTCTAAACATAAGTGATATCATGTCGAATTTGTCTTTCTCTGTCTGACTTATTTCACTTAGCATAATGCCCTTCATGTTGTTACAAATGGCAAAATTTCATTGGCTGAGTAGTATTCCATTGTGTGTGTGTTTATATATATATATGTATACCACATCTTCTTTATACATTCATCTGTTGGTGGACACATAGTTTGCTTCCTTATCTCAGCAGTTGTAAATAATGCTGCTATGAACATTGGGGTGCATGTATCTTTTTGAATTGGTGTTTTTGTTTTTATCAGATATATACCCAGGATTTGAATTGCTGGATCATATGATAGTTCTATTTTTAGTTTTTTGAGAAACTTGTTTTCCACAGTGTCTGCCCCAATTTACATTCTCACCAACAGTGTACAAGGGTTCCCTTTCTCCACACCCTCACCAACATTTGTTATTTGTGTTCTTTTTGATGATAACCATTCTGATAGGTGTGAGGTGACAACTCATTGTGGTTTTGATTTGCATTTCCCTGATGATTAGTGATGTGGAACATCTTTTCATGTGCCTGTTGGCCATGAGGTTTATGTTTTGACCCCAAAATTCTTAGATGCTCTATATTTCCTCTAAATTCTACTTGAAAACTAAATAGTACGTTTTCCCCTTTCTTTCTCTTTTCCTGTATGTACCTCTATTTTTCTCCTCCTATGCAGCTAAATGATGCCAATCAACTCTTTACATGTTCTTGTGGTGGCCCCCAAGCTGTAAGCTTATTCAGCTTTCTGCTTTCCGGAGAACTGCTTGTCTCTCTCTTGGTATGCACTCCTGACGCTGAGGTATTGAGCGTAAAAAAGGAAAATGGCTTGCGGCCAGTTTCGCTCCAGGTGCCTGCTCTGCATCTAAGAGCCCCTGGTTGTTCCCCAGAAGAAGGACGTGCTGCCCTGAGGGGGAAGTCTGTATCTCCAAAGAATGGCCCATAAGGCATGCTGACGCATAGATAGTGGTGCATAGATAGTGGTGCATAGATAGTGGTGCATAGATAGTGGCGACAGAATTATGCGGAAATACAAGGTTTACTGATTTATTGTCTGATATTCGTTCCGTACTAAACCTATATATACATTCATGCTCTTTGAATAAACTTGCCTTGCAACCATCAGTTGTCTTGGCCCTTCTGACCCCATACTGGTGCTTTTCAGTTCCTTACCCCTCACCGCCAGGAACTTCTAGCTTTCTGCAGCCGGTCTGCGGCATGTTCTCCTATTACTTTACCACTACAAAAACTGCTTAATCATCCTTCTAGCCTCCATTGTGAGTTTTCTCACTGTCTTTTTAAATTTCTCTAACAGTTTGTTCACCATATGTCCACCCTCCACCCAATGCCCATCACAGATTCAGTGCCCTGTGTTTAATGTTTTTGAAGGGTTGCATCCGAGATTTAGACTCTAATTTATGTTTCAGCTACTTATACTTAGAACAACAGCCATTTATTTGCTTGCTGTTCTACAGTCTGGGCTGAGCTCAATTGGACAGTTTATTTCCTGATTTAATCTGGGGTCACTTTGCACAGGTTCAGCCATCTAATCACTCTCCTAGGGCTGAGTGATCCAAGGCCAGAGCCACATAACCGGAGGTTAGCTGGGGCTGTAGGTCAGGGTACCTTAGTTCTCCTCCACATGGTCTCTTTTGAAGAATAGCCCAGGTTTTGTACACAAGGGTGGCAGTGTTTCAAGCAAACCATCACCAATTCAGAAGTGCTTATCAAGCCTCAGCTTCTATCATTTTTGCTGATGCCTATGGGCCAAATCAAATCACATGGCCAAACCCATGTAAGTAAACAGATACTAAGAGGTCTGATACATTATTGGATGCTAATGTAATAATCTACCAAATTATATCTATAGATATTTGGGCAATAGGTAGTAATATTTTTTTCTGAATTGCATATCTCACCTACAATGAGATTATATTAGCTCCGTAATAAAAATATATTAAATAAAAATAAAAAATGAATTGTCTTTCCTGTGCAATCATGTTGTTTCTAAGACAGAAGCAATACTTTACACTTTAAAACATTTAAATTTTATACTTTACAATATTTATTGTTAAAAATTATAATTTGTTTATAGATTATCAAAGCAATGAAAGCACATTTCCAATATTGTGCTGATAATATTTAATAATGTTCGTATTTACTTTTTTGCTCTCTTCGCCTATATGCTGTAGCAGAGTGTGTTATAACACAAAAATGTTTATAAATAGCAAATACATTGTAATTTCAATTTTGCTTAAATAGTGTACTTATAAAGAAGAGGCAACACAGATATTTAGGAAAATTCATGCTTGATCATTTTATTCAGTATTTATCTGATACTTAGCTGATAATGTTTCAAAATAAAATTCATACCGTCATTCAAGTTTACTTTATTTTCTGGCTTTCAAGAGCATGGTTTCTCAATTAAATATTCTCTAAGAAATTCACCATGCATAATAATTTTAAAAGATCACACTTCCAGTGCACTATAACTGTCTAACATTTTTATAACAACTTGGTTAGCTTCAACTAGAAAGATGTCATTTTTAAAAATAGAATAACAAGTAACACAAAATCTTTATGCCTTCAGGTGCTTAGAGGAAGAGTAGCTAGCATAAAATCTATGTACTCTTCTGTATCTTCTCATAATGCAAATGGTTCTAGTCATATAAAAATGTGGTAAATTGCCAAATCCTTTTTTTAAGCATGGCAAATAAAATATTTTGATGATCACCTCTTGCTCCTCCATTCACTATGTAGAAGACTTCTGAGGTCACATAGACTTTATTATGTTTATTTCACCATTCCTGTGGGCATTAATAAAATCATTTCTTGTTTAAACTAACCACCTCCATCTCTTCCTATAGGCTTTTTCTTAAAAGTTTTTTTAAATATAAATTTACTTATTTATCTATTTATTATTTTTTGGCTATGTTGGGTCTTCGTTGCTGCACGCGAGCTTTCTCTAGTTGCGGCAAGCAGGGGCTACTTTTCCTTGCAGTGCGTGGGCTTCTCATTGCGGTGGCTTCTCTTGTTGCAGAGCACAGGCTCTAAGTGTGTGGGCATCAGTAGTTTTGGCACGCGGGCTCAGTAGTTGTGGCTCGTGGGCTCTAGAGCGCAGGCTCAGTAGCTGTGGCGCACGGGCTTAGTTGCTCCACGGCATGTTGGATCTTCCTGAACCAGGGCTCGAACCCGTGTGCCCTGCATTGGCAGGCAGATTCTTAACTACTGCGCCACCAGGGAGGTCCTTCCTATAGGCTTTTGTTCAGACAAAGTGAGCAGAGATAATATTTTGCAGGAGTAAGCATGCAAGCCTATGAGTTAAAAAAGAATGAAATAGATTACGTTTTTTGATATCTCATACCTCGGCTCACTTATCATTTATAATTATGAATCCTCCACAACTTTGTTTGGTTTATTTATTACTGACAGAGAGAGCCAGCCACTAGATAGGAAATCAGAAAACAGGGAGAAAAGAAGGAGATAAGACAGAATTTGTCATTTATCCTTTTTCTTATTGTGTACACATGACCATTGATGAGGAAATGTATCATTGTCCGTTGCACGGATATGAGGGAAATGTTCTACTGTACTCCTTTTTTACTTATTTTTTAATATGTGAACATATACAGACACATAGGTTCAGAAAAGGAGAAAAAAATGGACAGAATATGAATACAGTATCCTAGTATCCTTTTTGAGTCAATGAAAACCATATGGACATACAATCAGTCCCAGCGTCTGAAATTCTGTGTGGCAGTCTCACTGACTATTGTATATAAAGACTTGTTTGTTGTGTTGTTTGTTAAGAAAACAATAGGGCCTAAGGAAGAATAATGGTGGTTGCTAATAAAACAGGATACAGCATATATGGCTTACATGAAAAATGGTGTGCACTTAAAAAATAGTGTCTCAACATTTGAGACAGTACACTGAGACAGTACATGGAGCATGATGTGGTGAAACAGTAAAGCTCTGAACTCTTGCCACCAGTCAGGAATGGGGATTATATTATATAAAATTTATCCTGGCTTATATTATTGTTCTTAACAGAAATTTATTTTCAGGATGATCATATTCAGGGGCTTACATACCTGCAAAAATAAAGCAGTAAGATAATTACTCTTCCCAACACTGCAACACACAAGAAAGCACAGAGATAGAACCAAGTGCTCAGGTTTAATGGAGAGACAGGTTGAGAGGGGAAGCCTATAGGATGTAATACAGCCATCCATAGGGTAGAAAGTAAAGTGGGCAGATGGCAATGACACAAAATCTCTCTTTTGCAGTTCCTTAGGTACTTGTATCAATTTTGAGGAAGTATATATGAAATCAGAGGAATACATACAATATTCCCAAGGGATTCTAGTTCAAAATGGTGGAAAGAGCACAGCTATTTGCTTTCCCCTCATCCTTGCCCTTTAGCTCAGTAAACAAACAAATAAACAAACAAATAAATACAAATTTAAAATCCCATTTACCAGTAAAAATCCACTATAATGAACAGGAGAAGAAAAATGAGGAGAGGAGAAGGAGGCCATTGCCAGGCTGATAAAACAGTAAAACAAAGGAATATTTTCATGGATTTCTAAAAGACCCTGTCAATGAAAAAATTAATCAATATTCCATATTAAAAAAAAGAAATGGAAAATTTTATTGGAGTCAACCTGAGGATTATAACCCAAGAGACAGTCTCTCAAAGAACTGTGAGAACTGTTCCAAAGAGGTACAGGGTGAGGCCAGTGTGTATGTGATTTTGTGAGAGGGTACATGCAATCAAGCACTCATCTTGGCGGAAGGTTACTGCTATTTGCGAGGAACAGGTATCTTCATTAATCATTTTAGTGCTTTTATAAGTATGGGAAGATGCAAGAAACTGGGTTCACAAAATCTCCACAAAATCTTAAACTATATGAGGGCCAGTTCTGTTGACTTTCCCAGAGCACAAAGTGCCCTATCCTGACCTTCTCCCTGAATTCCTGTAGGTAGGTACTGCAGGTCAGTGACTACACTGGCTAATAACTTGATCCTTGTAAAATTGGATGGTGGGCAACTTTCTGTATTTTATAATCCCTTCCCTTTAGGTGTTAAGTTCGACCAAGGTTTGGGAGACATTTCCTGACCAGTTGGTCCCACAGTACTAGGAATGCTCCTCCTCAAGGCGGGTGAGGATTTCCTTGATAGGCCACTCGATGTGCTATTGGTGGACCAGGCCCCATCAACAGTAGCCAAAAGCCTCTGGACCATTTGTCTTACTAGCCTGTTATGGTCCAGGACATGGCTCACTCTTTTCTTCTTCCCATATCTAGAGTTACACTATTACAATCATTGTTCTTATAGAACTGTATATTTAAATAATCATTTCAGGTTGCCTCATCATCATTAATTTTATCTGAGGCTCAGTCACACATTTGGTAATGCAAGAAACAAGAATCTTGTAAAGTAGGCAGAATACAAGTAATATAGCTAATAACATTAATAAGCTCATAAATAAGTATTTAAGTTAAGAACTTCTGTTAGATGTGGCCCAGTGTCTCAGCAGGTCATCTGACCAGTCTGTTGTGCACCAATGGCTATCTTTAAGGGAAATGATATATTGGCACTGTACATAAAGTTCACCAAAGATGTCTGCATGTACAAGGTGAGTGGTGGGTCATCGTAACCCCTTACAAGATTGAGAAAGGAATGTTATCTTCTAAGTAGCTACATAGCTGACACCTGAAGAAGATAAAAATTTGATCTTTATGATTGAACAGGTATTTCTGCCATTGGGGAAGTCTGGTTAACACATAATGCAGATGCACAATGCACACGAGAGGGGAGGGAGGAAGCCAAAATGGACAGAGAAAAATGTTATGTTTAAACTTTTTCTTGTCTTGCCTTAAAGTATGAATTTTTATTTCATCAACCCAAGGTAGATGGGGATATCAATAAACTAAAGTAGAGAAAACTCATTAAAAAAAGCTCAAGGGAAACAGGTACAGCAGAGATGGAAACTAGTGTACCTGACAAAACCCTGGATCAAACTCAGGCTTGGAGGAGGAAGATAAGAGAGTGGGAGAGGACCCTGAAGTGGAAATCATGGATGGAATTTGTCAGTCTACCTTAAGAACTGCTGGGTCAGTCAAAACTTCTCCTTTCTCCATGAAGGCAGGCTGCTGGCTGCAGCATTTGCCTTCCACTGGAGTTCAAAGAAAGGATGAGTGAGGGTGGGAGATTTGTCTGGAGAGGATATAGGATGGGTTTCAGACTGGGGTGAGAGAAAGGGCAGATTCTAACATTACTGTGAAGCACCACAGAGAGTCCAGGAGTGAATAAACTGAGCATCTATCCACTGAAGAAAGGAAAAAGAAATATTATTATTGACTAAAACTAAGTAATTAAGAAATCATCATTTTCTTTATCTTTACTTTAGGATTTCTGGTCTCAACTAAAGGAGGATTGACTCTACTTTGAAAGTAATTCTTTTTCCTTTTGACAAGCTGAACAGTCTAGTTTACACAGTGGTCCCTGGATAACTTCTTGACAGAGAGACATTGGTATTGGGTCTGGAACTGTCTAATTATTTATTCTTCCAAGGCCAGTGATAAGATAAAGATAAAATAAAGTGGATAAAAGAGTCATGAATAGAAATAAATTTTCTGGATTATAAATTGAGCTTCTTTACTTTAAATAATCTATTTCATATTTGTTAATCCTCCTCCTTAATTCTGTCTAGATGGGAAATAGTGGATGAGGGTGCATTAAGCTAAAGGGCAGGAGAATATGAACAGAAAGGTTTCTGAAGTTTTAACAGTTTGTTTATAGTACTGGAAATTCTTAGAATAGAAGGTACATCATTTGTAAAGGCTAACATGAATGATTCTGCCTCTCCCTTATCCTTGTTCCCCTTCATCAGCATGGATAATCACAAACTGAATAAACAAAATATACATTTATAATAACTGTCCAAAATCTGTTATTGTAATGGAATAAGCATTGCTAAACAGATGAAATCATATGACCTAAAAACATAAGGAAAATCACACAGACTTTTCATTTATTCATCCCTCTCCTACGGAAATAACTACAGCAATACTATATGGAAAAGGATATAAATATTAAGATTGGTGTCCAAAGACTACAGGTTGACTCTGCCCTGTCCAAATTTACAAATAATTTGTCAACTTTTAGCTTTGCTTTAAACTGAGTTGACTTTGCAAGATTATGTTATAACCTTGCCATCCATTAATTTTTTTATATTTATCTTTAATATTTTTATCTAGATTAACTTACTACAGAATTAACCCTTTTAAAGTATACAACTCAATGTTTTTAGTATACTCACAAGAGTTGTATAACCATTGGCAAAATCTTTTTAGAACGTTTTTATCATCTCAAAAAGAAACCCCCTAACCAATAGCAGTAACCGTTCCAACCACTCCCTACCCATACATTCGTTTTTTCTCTGTGGATTCGTTTATTCTGGGTATGTCATATAAATGGAATCAAATAACACATAATATTCTTGGTCTGGCTATTTTTACTTAGCCTAATGTTTTCAAGGTTCATCCATGTTGTCCTCTGTATCAGAACTTTATTCCTTTTTGTTGCCAAATAATATACCATAATTTGTTTATCCTCAGGTAATTTTCACTTTTTGACCATTATGAATAATGTTGCTATTAACATCAGTGTACCAGTTTTTGTGTGGGCATCTGTTTTCAATTTTATTAAGTATATATGTAAGAGTGGAATTTCTGGGTCATATGGTAATTATGTTTAACATCTTGAGGGACTGTCAAATTGATGGACTGCAAAGTGACTGTACCATTTCTCATTCCAATTTCTCCACATCCTTACTAACAGTTTTTATTTTTTATTTTTTTAAATTGATTCAAGTATAGTTGATTTACAGTGCTGTGTTAATTTCTTCTGTACAGCAGAGTGATTCAGTTATACATATAGTATATACATTCATTTTCATATTCTTTCTGGTTATGGTTTATCACAGGATATTGAGTATAGTTCCCTATGCTATAGAGTAGGACCTTGTTGTTCCTCCATTCTCTATATAACAGTTTGTATCTGCTAATCCCAAACTCCCAATCTATCCCTCTCCCAACAGCCCCCACCCACCTTGGCAAGCACAAGTCTGTTCTCTATGTCTGTGAGTCTGTTTCATAGATAAGTTCATTTGTGTCATATTCTAGATTCCACATATAAGACTAACACTTTATTACCTGTCTGTTTTATTATAACCATCCTAATAGCCAGTGGTGTTGAACATCTTTTCATGTGCTTATTGGCTGTTTGCCCATATATTTGGAGGAAATGGCCTTTTAAATCCTTTGCCTATGTTTTAATTGAGTTATTTATCTTTATACTACTGAAGTATAAGAATTCTTTATATATTCTAGATACAAGTCCCTTATCAGATATATAATTTGCAAATATTTTCTCCCACTCTATGGGTCATAATTTCACTTTCTTGATATACAGCATGAAAGTTTTAAATTTTTATGTAGTCCAATTTATTTTGTATTATGACTCGTGCTTTTGGTGTCCTTAATTTTTAAGTTCTTATTGTGTACCAGATATTGTGCTGTTAGGCATTGTAATAAAGATGACTCTGAATAGCACTTGGCCTCAAGGATTTCACAACCTGGTGAGGGTTATGTTTAAGGAAACTGATGATATATGATATATGTGTATATTATATGAACTCTAAAAGAGAGCAAAGAAAAAATAATAGGAAAGGAAAATACATTGTTTTCCTTAACTTATTATTGCTTTTATTATTATTCTTTCTTTTAAGCAACCTGAAATTTTAGAAGTACACGCTTAAATCTTCATTTACTTATTTCTTCAACAGTTATCTATTGAGTGCTACCAGTGAGACAGATTTATATTATATTATGTATATTATCAGTGAATAGAACTGAAAATATTCCTTTTCTTTATGGAGTTTACATTTTAGTGGAGAGAGACAAGAAAGTAAACCAACAAAAAATATAAAAACTAAGTAAATTATATACTACTTTAGGAAGTGCTATGAAAAAAAAAAAAAAAAAAAACAAGAGAGAGAGAGATTGAAGGAATTAGAAGTTCCTGTGAGTAATGGGAAGGAAGGTGGGCAGTTCCAGTATGAAAAGGATTGATGTCATAGATATCTTAGTGAAGGAGAAGTTTAAGCAAAGACTTGAAAGAGATGGAGGAGTTGGCTAAAAAGGATATCTGAGGGAGAGACAGAAGGAGAATCTGAAGCAAAGGACTTAAGGTGAGAAAATTTGGGGAGTTTTTGAGAAACAGGAAAAAAAAAAGATGGTGTAGTCAACTAAGTAAAAGAGAAATAGGAGTGTCTTATAGTTAATGGAGCCAAATCATAAAAGGCCTTGTAGGTTGTTGAAAGATGTAGCTTTTTCTTTGAGTGATATGCATAGTTACTCTGGGCTTTTGAGCAGAGAAGTAACATGAGCTGTTTTTTTTTTAAATTTTTTTTAGGGTATAGTTGATTTACAATTTTGTGTTAGTTTCAGGTATACAGCAAAGTGAATCAGTTATATATATATACATATATCCACTCTTTTATAGGTTCTTTTCCCATATAGGCCATTACAGGGTATAGAGTAGAGTTCCCTGTGCTATAGATTAGGTCCTTATTAGTTATCTATTTTATATATAGTAGTGTGTATATAAAACATAGGCAGAACACTCTCTGACATAAATCACAGCAAGAACTTTTTTTTTTTTTAATTTATTTAATTTATTTATTTATTTATGGCTGTGTTGGGTCTTTGTTTCTGTGCGAGGGCTTTCTCTAGTTGTGGCGAGCGGGGGCCACTCTTCATCACGGTGCACGGGCCTCTCACTGTCGCGGCCTCTCTTGTTGCGGAGCACAGGCTCCAGACGCGCAGGCTCAGCAATTGTGGCTCACGGGCCCAGTCGCTCCGCGGCATGTGGGATCTTCCCAGACCAGGGCCTGAACACGTGTCCCCTGCATTGGCAGGCAGACTCTCAACCACTGCGCCACCAGGGAAGCCCAGCAAGAACTTTTTTGATCCTCCTCTGAGAAATGAAAATAAAAACAAAAATAAACAAATGGGACCTAATTAAACTTAAAAGCTTTTGCACAGCAAAGGAAACCATAAACAAAATGAAAAAACAACCCTCAGAATGCAAGAAAATATTTGCAAATGAAGCAACCTACAAGAGATTAATCTCCAAAATATACAAACAGCTCATGCAGCTCTATACCAAAAAAACAAACAACCCAATCAAAAAACAGGCAGAAGATCTAAATAAACATTTCTCCAAAGAAGGCATACAGATGGTTAAAAAACACATGAAAAGATGGTCAACATCACTAATTATTAGAGAAACGCAAATCAAAACTACAATGAGGTATCACTTTACACCGGTCAGAATGGCCATCATCAAAAAATCTACAAACAATAAATGCTGGAGAGGGCATGGAGAAAAGTGAACCCTCCTGCACTGTTGGTGGGCATGTGAACTGGTACAGCCACTATGGAGAACAGTATTGAGGTTCCTTAAAAAACTAAAAATAGAACTACCATATGATCTGACATGAACTGTTTTAAAAGGACCACTTTTACTGATGTGTTGATAACACACAGGGGGTAATGAAGATGGCAGGTCAGTTAAGAGCGTGATGGGAAACAAGGAAACATGAGAGAAGAAGTCTATCAGAGAAGAAATTGACCAACTCAGGTACATGACAATACTGAGAAGTTATGAGGACTAAAAATTTGTCGTTGGTTATTGCAAACTAAGGTCGTTAAGGACCTTGTCAAGAGCAGTTTCTGTGGAATGGTAGGGAAGAAAGGCTGATTGGAGTGGGTTTCAGAAAGAATGGAGGAGAGAAACTGGAAAACTGTAAGTAGAGAAAACTCTTTCAATAAGTAGTGTTGTAAAGGAGAGCATGAAATGGAACAATGAGAGGAAGCATAAATGGGTACAAAAGAAAGTTTATGACTTGCCAAATTAAGCATTTACAAAAGTTCATAGATTGGCACAAAAGTGTTACAAATGAGACTAGAAATTTAAATTTTTTTTTTACTGAAAATGCTGAGAGCCTTAGTGAATATTTAATTTTCATTTGTTTTATTCTATATAGAATCCTATACCATTTCATTGTGATGTGTTCCTCTTTTGATGTTTTACTTACTAATAATGCATTGAAAATATTCTTTTTCTATCTTAAGAAAGAACACTGATTTATTTTTATGAAAAACACTGTCTGGATTTTAATTCACACTATCATGTCCCTGCTGAGTCTTAAGAAAGAAAGAAAAAGAAAGAGAGAGAGAGAGAGGGAGGGAGGAAGGAAGGAAGGAAGGAAGAAAGAAAGAAAAAGTTCTAACTGAAATTCTAAGAATCAGTAATCAAGCAATTGAAATCAGTTTTTCAAAACACATAAAAGGGAAGCCATCAATGTATTTTGCAACTCTTGCAGACTCCAGACTGATATTGATTTCTTTATTGATTTTCTTAATATTTTCTGGGGAGTATTATGTGTGCATACTAAGGTATTGGCATTTTAATACCTTTCTTTGGGGAACAATGCATGAAAGTTTTTGTTAAAAAGATGCTAAATAATTGCACAACTTCAATATAAACAGATAAGTGAAAAGTTCGCTGCTTTTGTTGATTGCATCTGATGTGTCTCCTGAGGCTTAGTTTCGCAGTGCATTTTAAAAAGGCAAATGTCTCTAGATTATTTACCTCTTTACAAGACTTTACAGTGAGATCTTCTAGGCACATGCCCCTTCTATTGAAATCTGATCATGATGTGCTAAAAAGTCAACAAAATCCTTTAATCATGCAGCACCAGGCATCTTAAAATAATGATTCCTTTTAGGGCTGTTAGCAAAATGTTTAGCAGGTCCAGCTCAGAACTGTTTTGAAGAAATATATTAGACAAGGAACAGAAATACAGCAGTGGGTCCTTCTCTTCATTCCTTTATTCTCTGTGTCCTCTTTTTGGGCTTAGAGATTACCAATAATGGTTATCAGAAAGCCAAGAAAAAGGCTGCCATGTTCTGTTTCTGAAAAATCTCTTTGGCGCTAACTTATCTTCAAGCTCCTTTCAAAAAATATTTTCTCATTTTGCCATTGTCTCAAGATAATATAATAGTAATAATATTTGTGAATATATAAAAAAAAGACTTCTTCAAAGACCAGTGGATTAAATGTAGTTAATTCACTATATTATCATGATTTTTAGATACAAAGTATGATTGAAAGCAGCATTTTAGTGATCAAAATATGTTTAGGTAAAAGTAACATTTCCCCAAATATTGGAAACTTAATTTTTGTAGAATATCATTTGATGAGTCAACATATAAATGTATATGAAAAACAATGTATCTTAAGTAAACTAGAAAAATTATCAGATAGCATTTAGATATTGAACTCTTGCTCATTTTTAAAAATACATCTTTCATTGAAATAGTGTATAAGTATATAACTAATGTTTTTAAGAAAATTCTTTTTCATAGATCCATTTCAAATGCCAAACAAGATAATGCTTGAAGAAGATACAGTAGGTATATCATAAAGCAGTTTATCAGTAATTTCTCATATAGAAAACAATTTTTAAAAATCATGAAGTAAATATGATGTTTTCAAATAAATGGAAATGTGTAACTGTCATTTATTCTTTAAAATAGAAGGCTACCCTGTTATTCTAGACAAGATAGAAAAGGCTGGGAAGGTAATCACCCTGGCTTCAGAGGTACACTTCTTCATCAAATGTGAAGGTGAATATGGCTTCTCCCTAACAGAATAAGAATTAAAGACTTCTCAAAAACAATATCAAACAAAACAACCAAAAACCTCAGTTAAGGTCATTTCTACAAGCAATCATTTAGAAAATAGACCTTATTTTTATCATTTTCATTAAAGAACATACTGAAATAATGATAGAATTTTGTTGGACTAAGCCATGCCATAATTACTGTGTTACATTCTTTGCTTTTGAAAATGAAAATCTATTTCTAAGTTGTAAAGAAAAGTGAATGATATTGCTGGGTGTTTTTCTTTTTTATTCCTAATCTATTCACACAAAGAAAACATATTGTGCAAAGGATGAGAGATAGTAGTTTCAAAATAGAAGAGGTTTTGTATGTCCCAAGATAGTACTTTTATTTCTCACTCCTTATCACTGCTAGGGCAGTAAGCAAAGACTTTCTTAAAAAAGACTAAAAAATGTTTCTTCTTTTCTTTTGTCAATATGCATAAATGTTAACATTTTATATTTAAATACTAAGACTGTTCAAGTTGAATATTCAGAAGATCATTACAATGCCACAGGCCATATATGGCTACTAAGTTAAAAGACTTAAGTTAAATGACAACTCACACTACATAGAAATGAGGGCCCTCTTCAATATTATTTTACTCCTGTAGAGAAAATAAATGATAGACTAGTACCTGAGCTTGCAGCAAACGATACTTACATAGTTGAAATGATATATTTTGTTTATTTAGTTTTCAACATTTAAAATCAGCTAATTTAAAAACACAGAATATGCAATTACCATTACAGAGAAAAATGTAAATATGAAAACTTCGTCAAGATTTTATTTTTACTTTTGTGAAAATTTCACTGAAAAAACCTTGGAATGTGGAAGAAGGCAAAAGACAAACAAGAAATGGAAAGTGGAATAATATCTTCATCTTCAGAAAGGAGATGCACATACATATTAATTCTGATCAATCAGAGTTAATATGTATAGAAAAGATGTGTAGACATAACATTGAGAGTTGCGGAGGTGACGAATAGGCCTAAAACGGAAGTTGGTGAAAGAGGCAGCCAATGAGGATTTGGAGGAAGGTTCAAAAAAGATAGGACTCTTAATTACAAGCTTTTGCATATTACTTTAACTACATAAAGGAGTTGAACTTATTAAATCATATACTGTATGAGGGTAAGCATTTTCATGTGGTTTACCTGTGTCCAGAAAGTTCTTAGCACTGGTAGGCCCTCAGTGCATACGTGTTGAGGGAAATAATTTTGGAAGCAATTCTATTATTTAATATTAGCCGTAGGTTCTAAACCTGTCTTAGTCACTTGCTACTCATAAGGTCTTGGACAAGTTGCTGAAATTTTCATTTAGGTATTGTCCATGTGTGATTTTCCTGTGACAGCAACAGGGTTGAGTACTTACGACAGGGACAATTGGCTTACAAAACCTAAAATATTTACTATCTGGTCACGTACGGGAGAAGTTTGCTGACCTCTGCCCTAGAGCAAGGTAAAAAATGAGACAAAGGAGCGTGCATATCTCTCCAGGCATGTGCAAGCAGGGCAGCTATGTACCTGTGCAGAATTGTTCTAATTGAGAGATGCTAATTTGCTGCAGACCTGGTTCAGGCCTCAGGGTGGAATACAGGATCCTAGGCTACATGACATCCATAATTAGCACACTCAGGTCACCCTGCAGATAGAACAGAATTTCGGGTCATATGAAAATGTGGTTTCATGGGACAAAATGGAGTGAAAAAGATCTCTCCTAACCAACCTGCAATTCATAGGTGCCTCAGATACAAAGCGCCATAGTAAAGAGTTTGGGGGTTCTCTCCTGATTCTGCCTAGTCTGGGAGACTTAACCATCACTGGCCTTAGAACCTGGAATTTTGGAAACAGTCACATGGAGGGTAGAGGTGCTCATTGATGAAGACTTGGGATTGTGTGGTGTATGGAAATAGCCTCATGGTTTTGGAGAAGTGAGGTAGAAGCAATGAAAAATAGTGATTAAAATAAATAGTAAAATAGTATCAAGTGATTGCATGGTAAACTAATAAAAAAATAGAAAGAAAGAAATAAGTGCCACACACACAAAACATTTGCAAATTTTGTGTAAATTAAATGTACATGTGATCTTGCAGATTTCCTGTAGTTGGCGGGAAGTAGTTATAGGGATGGCATCAGTGCCTCTGCTTTACCAGAAGTTGGATATATAAATCTATTTTTAATCAGGCCAGCAAAACAGTAAAACATTTATTTTAGTTTGGATGAATAAGAAAGCAGTGTATGTACCCAAAATGGTGTTCACCATGTCAAACAAGGAATTCCAAATTTTGAAGATGTCAGTATGTTAAAGATGTTTTCCCACAAACTAGCTTATGTCACACTAGCTTGCTGATTTTTGACTGATGCATTAAAGAAAACATATTTAAGTTCCTCCTAACTGCATCATGATCATTGAAGAATACATAAGAGTGATGCTTCAACTATTTTTGCATCCTAAAAGTTAGCATTTAAAATTGATTAAAAAATAAAGAGTTTTATAAAGTAATCCTGGACCTACTTCGCCAGTCCCAGCATTTCTCACTCCCTTCTCTTCTTGTTTTCTCATCCCAAATCACTTAGTGTTTCAAGCCATATCGTGTACAATCCTGTGCATCCCTCTGCAATGGCACATAGTAAATGCACTGAGATAGCATTGTTAATTTACTTATTTCTGGGACCTCCTGTCTTCTCCATGTCCAGTGTTATTATACTAATAAACAGTAGGTACTGATAGTTGATGATTAAATGTGTAGTTTAATTACAACAACAAAACTCACTGCAAATCATCCCTTAATGTATTCATTCACTATATATCCTACAATTTAACTGTGCTTTTCACAGCGTTTGAAACTAAAGGAGGAAGGAAAGCAGCTGAAACTATATCCCCCTTTTGTATGGAAACAGACCATTTCCAAAGTGCTTAAAAACAGATATATTTAATCCTCACACCAGCAATAATAGGAATTATCATCCCCTGTTTTTAAAATGTGGAAACCATAAACCAGTGAGGCCAAATAACTTGCCCAAGGTCACAAAACTAGAAAGTGCTAGCACTGGGACTTAAGCCACGGTCTTTTGATTTTCTTCCAAAACTCTTTCCATTATGTGTGGATATGTGCCAACCTGAACTGAATACTGTGAGAGAAAATGCTTGTAGCTGGATAATTTGTATTTGTAATTTGAGATTCACTTGTAGTTTAATAACATTGCATGATTGCTGGAGAGAAAGACATGGTGAAGTGGGTAGGTCCTACAGGAGAAGGGCAGACTTAATAACTGTGATTCCAGGGGGCACAGTTCTTGTGCCGAAACTATAATTTCCCTGGATGATGACATTAGAAGTTTATTCAGCTGACAAAGTGATGGCCTTGGGAAACTTCTCTAAAGAGATACCTTGAATTTTACTCTCTTCATCACATAATTAATACTCTGTTCTGAAATCAAGTATGAAGTTTTTGAAATCAAGTCTGAAGTTGCTGAAACTTTGAAAAGGAATCCGATTAGGGTTAATTCTGTTTGGTGCATTTCTTATTTGTTTTTCTATTTCCACAATTCCCAGAAGGATGATTTTTCTCTGTGAACAGAAGATGTTTACAGAAAGTCTTATTTTAAAAAAGTCACAGATTTAGCTATGTGCAAGTGAAAAAAATGTATCACACTATCATCTTTTGTCAGCTTGAAGACATAAGCCATTGTAAACAAACAAACAAACAAACAAAAAACCCAGGAGAATAAGGAATAAGCAAACGGGCAAATGGAACCTGGAAGTGATTAGCATAAAACTGTGTGAACATTTTGAATAGATTTTAAAATGGTGATAAAACAACGTGACATATAGGAACTCAGCTAGGCTGAGACTAGGGATATCTGTATTGTTTCCAAAACTGTCACTTTACTCACTTTATGACTCTAAGTACTTTGTCTTGATTATCCATGTTATAGCATTGTTCAGCAAATGGGAATCCAATTGGGCATGGATACAAAAAATGTGACTCAGGTAACATTGGATTGGGGCTTGTGACAGGAGTCTGTTTCTCTGGAGTTACATAATGGAGATATCTGTTGCAAAGCCCTGATCAACACTTGAAACTCATCTACTTTGCTTCTCAGACTCCTGCAGTCACTCTACTTCTATGATATCTAACAAGATGCAGCCTACTGGCTATGAGCTTGTCATCCAAGGAGGGAGGCCAAAGATCCTCCGTAAAGAAGCAAATTAAGAGCAGAAAAGCCCAGACTCTGGGGATAGATAAACTGAGCTTGATTTCCAGCTTGCTCCCTTACTTGTCCCCTTTACTTTGGTTTAGTGCCTAACTCTCTCAGAGCCCTGAGTTTCCCACCTGTAGTAGTAATATTAACAACAACGATAACATTGACAGTGTTAATCTTTAGCATATTTTGAGCACGGCAAGGCATTGTTCTAATTTCTTGGCAGGTTATCCAATTCAAATATTACAACAACTCTTTGAGGCAGGTGCTATTATTATCATATTGTACAGAAGAGATAATTGTTGCAGAGTTAGCTATCTTAAATCACCTGAGTCACATCACTAGGAAGTGGAGGAGGCAGGATTTATACCCAAGTAGTCACTCTCAGGAGGGTATGTACTCAATCACTACACCATGATGCTTTTTGTTAATATCTCAGTTTGTTTCTCTGCAAAATGGGTGTAATAAAATCTCTTCCTCTTTTATAAAGACTAAATGACTCAGTAACTGCAGAGTATTTAGAAAAATGCCTGGTACATAGTAGGACTTTATAAATGTTTGTTAAATAAAATAAATGAAATAAAACCTGCCCAATTGCAGAGCTAGCAATTGGTGGAGCAGAATTCTCACCTACTTAGTGTAAATCCAGATCCCTCACTCTCCACCACTACAACATTCTGCCTCCTGATATTGCTTCTAATTAAAACTGCCTTGCACAGACATGTGACATTATAAATGATATCTGTGGATTCCTAGTACATAGAAAGAAGTTAATAAATAACAGCATTTATTATTGATCATCCCAGCATATCATATGTGACTTGAGAGAGGCATAGTTTTGATTACCTACAATAATAATATTAATTGACCCTTTACTGGGCACCAGGGACTCTAGTAAGACTCTTCACATGTATTAACTCATTTAATTCTCACTAACTACACTAAAAAGGTACTGACTATCATAATAAACTAAGGAAGGCATAGAGAATTTAATGAACTTGCCCAAGTTGCCAAAGTTTGTGAGTAGGAGAAAAGAATATGCACACAGACTTGTTGGCTACAAATTCTGCTCTATATCCCCTTCATTGTACCACTATTTCACTCTTGTGGAATTTATTCAGACAACACAATTTGGTAGAAAAACTCCAAACATTGAATTTTAGGTTTGGTTCTGCTATTAAATAACTTTGTAATTTTAAATATATGACAGCCTTTTTTCATCACTCTCATCTGTAAGATTAAAATTGTTGAACTAGATAACAAAGTTGTCATTTATTTATTTTTCATTTGTTCATGCAAAAAATATGTATTGAATATCTGCTATGTGCTAGGCTCAGTGCTAAATTTTACCTCACCAAGATATCTATGCAAGGAATTCACACTTCTGTTAGACTGGTGGTTCAGAAATCCTTCTTCTAAGAATGTATATTGAAGTAGAAACGCCTTGGGGTCTATCTTCAAAACATTATTATCAGTGGACCCTGCTGTTACCATCATTATTGCTGCTACTGAGAGTAGAGCACAGACTATAGACCATTCATTTAGAATTTGAAAAAAAGAAAAAATACCCTACATTCTTCTCTATACACTGTTCCTGAGGATGTGATTGTTTAGCACATCTTGGGAAAAATTAGATTAACATGGTTATAGTTTAATGTCTCCTGTGTGCTAGTCTGATAGTACTTGACTTTACTCATTCACAGTGTACTCCTACAAGCATGGAGTCAGTAATATTTGTGAGTGCTCCTAAATTCTAGATATTTTTTACTTTATGTAATTGCATCTTTTTATCTCAGATTTGCTCAGTTTGTTTTATATATGGGCTTTTAACAGTGTTCATTGATAAAATAAGATGTACATGTGTATGCTTGCATGTTCAACCTAGAACAGACTTAAGAAGTGTGATAAAGTTTGTGCTTCCTCTCATCCACAGATAATTTTTGTGGAGTTCTTTCTCACCAGATTAAGAATTATTTAACATGTATTTAAGAAAAGCTAACTCTTAATATGTTGCCTATATTTTATAAATGTATTGTGTATATATATATATACACACACACACACACACACACACACATATAATATCTGACTAAATGTTTTGATATGACATAGTTAGAAATGATTAGATATAAGTATTTATTTATAATTGAAGTACAGTTGATTTACAATTTTGTGTTAGTTTCAGGTGTACAGCAAAGTGATTTACTCATACCCATATATATATTTTTTCAGATTATTTTCCATTATAGGTTATTAAAAAATACTGAATATAGTTCCCTGTGCTATATAGTAACTCCTTGTTGCTTGTCTATTTTGTGTATAGTAGTTTGTATCTGTTAATCCCATACTCCTAATTTATCTCTCCCCCCTTCACTTTCCCCTTTGGTAACCATAAGTTTGTTTTCTTTGTGAGTCTGCTTTGGTTTTATATATAGTTTCACTTGTATTATTTTGTTAGAGGCCACAGATAAGAGATATCATGTAATTATCTTTCTCTGACTTACTTCACTTAGTATGATATGCTCTAGGTTCATTCATGTTGTTGAAAATGGCAATATTCATTCTTTTTATGGCTGAGTTATATTCCATTTTGTATATATACCATGTCTTCTTAAGCCAATCGTCTATTGATGGGTACTTGGGTTATTTCCATGCCTTGGCAATTGTAAATAATGCTGCTATGAACTTGGGATGCAAGTATCTTTTCGAATTACAGTTTTCAACTTTTCTGGATATATGCCCAGGAGTGGGATTGATGGATCATATAGTAGTTCTGTTTTTAGTTTTCTAAGGAACCTCCATAAGGTTTTCCATAGCAGCTGCAACAATTTACATTCCACAACAGTGTAGGAGGATACGTTTTTCTCCACATTCTCTCCAGCATTTATTGTTTGTAGACTTTTTGATGATAGCCATTCTGACCTATATGAGGTGATAGCTCACTGTAGTTTTATTTGCATTTCTCTAATAATTAGTGATATTGAGCATCTTTTCATGTTTCTGTTGGCCATCTGTAGGTCTTTGAAGAAATGTCTATTTAGGTCTCTGCCCATATGTTGATTATTTTTTTTTGATACTGAGTCGTATGAGCTATTTGTATATTTTGGATATTAACCCCTTGTTGGTCACATTGTTTGCAAATATTTTCTTGAGTTTCATAGGTTTTCTTTTTGTTTTGTTGATGGTTTCCTTTGCTGTGCAAAAGCTTTTAAGTTTGATTAGGTCACATCTGTTTATTTTTGCTTTTATTTTTTTTGCCTTGGGAAACTGATCTAAGAAATATTGCTATGATTTATTTCAAAGAATGTTTTGCCTATGTTCTCTTCTAGGAGTTTTATGGTGTCCTGCCTTATATTTAGGTCTTTAAACCATTTTGAGTTTATTTTTGTGTATAGTGTGAGGGACTGTTCTAATTTCATTGATTTACATGTAGCTCTCCAACTTTCCCAACACCACTTGTTGAAGAGATTGTCTTTTCTCCTTTGTATATTCTGGCCTCCTTTGTCATAGATTAATTGGCTGTAGGTGTATGGGCTTATTTCTGGGCTCTCTATTCTGTTCCATTAATCTATATGTCTGTTTTTGTGCCAATACCATGCTGTTTTGATTACTGTAGCCTTATAGTATAGTTTTAAGTCTGGAAGGGTTATGCCTCCGGCTTTGTTCTTTTTCCTTTCTTTGGCAATTCTGGGTCTTTTGTGGTTCCATATAAATTTGGGGATTATTTATTCTAGTTCTGTGAAAAATGTCATGGGTATTTTAATAGGGATCTAATTAAATCTGTAGATTGCTTTGGGTAGTATGACCATTTTAACAATATTAATTCTTCCAATCTAAGAGCATGGGGTATCTTTCCATTCCTTTGAGTCATCTTCAGTTTCCTTCATCAGTGTTTCATAGTTTTCAGTGTATAGGTCTTTTACTTCCTTGGTTAAGTTGATTCCTAGGTATTTTATTCATTTTGACTCAGTTTTAATTGGGATTTTTTTAATATTTCTCTTTCTGATATTTCATTGTTAGTGTAAAGAAATGCAACAGATTTCTGGATATTAATCTTGTATCCTGCTTCCTTGCTATATTCATTCATCAGTTCTAAGAGTTTTTGCTTGGAGACTTTAGGGTTAAATTAGTTAAAAGAGTGCCCTAAAGTATCAGGCTATTAAAAAAATACAAATACATTTACATGCTAATTTTTATTCTTGGTAACAATATGCTAATTATTTTTTCTGAACATACATTAAAAATTCTTTCAACATTTCTGTTTGAAATCCTACCATGGGATTCAAAGCATGGAATTCACTGATCTGTAGTTTGGGGGATATGCTTTTCACATTTTTTGTACATTAACTAATAAGGTAATTATAAAATATCTATATCCACTGCAGAGGTTTGTTTGCTGTTAATCCAGAGATCAACACACACACACACACACACACACACACACACACACACACTGAACTTCCAGTTCAACAGTACTCTTCAGAAACAATAGCATAGTCATATTATAAAGACAATTGATACTAAAGTGATTCATCAGCCTATCATCTTAAAGTAGTTTATATACCTTTCTATAAGATTATGTACAATAAATCTCACTTATTTTTAAGGTGGTCCTTTTGCTCCAAATTCTAGTTTCTTGAGTAGTTTAGCTTATATGTAGATTGATTTAAGGGAACAAGGAAACCACAATTGATGACAGTATGAGGAAATGAACTTGCTTTTAATCATAACTGGCAAGTATTATATTATAATACATTGGACATTTTTTCTCTTAGGCAAAGGAGTGACTCCAAGTGGACTTGTGTATAGTAGTACAATCACCTCAAGTCTTAATTGACTGTTTATTCTGTGCCAGGCACTATTCTAAGCACTTTACATGTTCTAACTTGTTTAATCTTAGTGCAATTTTAAAATGATATTTTGGCGTAAAACTATATTTCTCAAACATATCAACTGCCCAAAAACATTTGACTTGACCAAGGCCATGGTTTTCACTTTCCTTTAGAAAAGACTTGTTAGCAAGGATAAAAGCCTACCTAAAATGGGCTAAAGCTAATTAGAGATTTTACTGACTCTATTTACCCATGAGTCCAAGAAGCTGGCTTGACATGTGTAAACCCAGACGTAGACAGTCTTTCTTTCTTAATCCCCTTCTTGCTCCATCTCTAAGCCTTTTCCTTGACTGTTTCCCCCATGAAAGCCTTTTGATTTACCACTTACTTGCCTATAGGAATTCCTGAAATAGGGTCCCTGCAGGACTATTTACCACAATGTCCATTCTACCATTCTCTGGTAGGGGCAGGTAGGGGGATGGAAGACAATGAGTTAGGGACTGTTGGTCACATAAATTAGATGTAATGCCATTCCAGGAAAGGAAAGAAGGGTCTCTTATGAGCCTCTTTATTATTTCCTTATACTTGTCACTCATATTTTCTATAAAAACTCACAAAACTTATATTAGGGTATATTTCTTTAATTGACAACAAACACATGTTTAATAATAAATATGGAGGTAATTTTCTCTCTTAAAATTTATGGTAGATTAAGTTTTACTCTTCTGTTTCTGATCATTCTTCACCATCATTGTTCACTTCATTCTCTCACAGTCTTTTATCCTCCTCCATTCTTTTCCATCCTAGATGAGTCAAACAGCAATGACTGGGGAAAGAGTTGTTCAGAGTTGGATTATAGTTGATTTTTATATTTTTTTCATTTTCTGGATTTTTAAGCAAACTCAAATCCCTAAGTGCAAAGCATAATAATTGCATAAAATGGGGGCAGTGATATGGAGTACTTTGGAAGATTTGACCTTCAGACTTAGCAACTGAAATTAACGAGTCAGTCAGTGGCAATGTGCATGTTTTGGTGAAGAGTCACATATTCACTAAATTCTGCACTGGCAGTTCTTTCCTATGTGAGACCTACTTAGTCTAGGATCACATTATCGTATGTACCTGAGTTTCCTTTATTCAAAATCCCATGAAATAAAATTTACAAAGGAATGCTTTAAAGATAATAATGAATTAAAGTGTGAAAATGTCATAACTGGAGCAGTCTAGCAATCTTAAATTGATGTAAAATATTGGATTAATTCAAGAAAAGACAATTTCCAGTTAATGAGTCTTATATTTATTCCTCCAAGGAAACAAAGATTTATTAATTATCCTCCACCATTCTGACCATGGAACAACAGAAAAAACAGCAATCTAATTAGAATCAAAATTATCCTTCTTTTATGAATTCTAGCAGATGCCCTCTTTTCATTCAATATAAGCTGATAACTGATATGGACATGAAATATGTAATTTTTGTATTGAATGATAGAGGATTGGCATAGTCTCAAGAATGCAACCCAACAAAATAATACAAAATCAAACACACAAACATCTTCTTGCTGGTTCAAACAAAGAATGCAGTTGAACAAATTTGATGTGTATCCAAGCAACGATAAATCCCTCCATCAGAGCCTTTAAGAGTAAAGGACTAATCTTCATGAATGACTTTTTCCTTATAGAAAAAGCTAAGGTTAGATGATGTTTTGTGAAACTTGAAGACAGGTTTTTTTGTTGTTATTGTTTGATTTTTTTAAAGAAAATCACACACACACACACACACAGATGTTTGCTATGGGGTTTTGAATGATTGCAAATTTAAAAATGTAACTTTCTGCAGTAAGCTGATGGAGGTCCTTCATAAAGCACAACATGTGCTCATATTCTTTCTTAAGACATATTTAGATAAACTAAATCAGGATGAAAGGAAGATCAAAGATAGTTCTTTAGAAGGAAAGAGACGAGGGATGCTTAAGGAACTTATGTACAAAAGATAGTATCTATCCTGGTGATAATTTATGCTTGATAATCTGTTTCTTACTTATTCTGAGAATATATGAGATGACTTGCAATTTAATATCTCTTCCTGTATTTTATCAGGAGAAAAGAGCACTGGTTCCCAAGTTGATGTGTATGTTGGAATAGGAGTAGAGTTCTTTTCACACTAGACTTGCTATCTGACAACCAGAATAGATGACATTTTAAAATCTTCCCAGGTGATTTTGATATGAAACATTTCCACCTTCATCACTAATAAGGGACTAGAGTTAATGGATGTTACCCTCTGTAACTATAATATGATTCAGTTTTCTTGCACCTGTAATTAAAAGGAAAACATGATGTATCTGCAAACTGATTTCAAAGACACACTTTTAGTGAAGGTAATTGTTAAATGAGTTTGTGTCTAAGGAATATTATGTTAAAATAATGGGTTTTATATTTAGCTATGATTTTGCCACAGATATAAAAATACTTTTAAAACACATGCAATGTGTAAAAAAATTCAGGCTACAATCTCAGGTATAGAAGACACATGAATCTTTTCTTTTGCACTAAATAAACTAATATTTATTTTGGAGGTTTCAATATTTCATGACAAAATTAAATCTCAGTTAATTCGATTCTAACTGCATTTCTGGATAGGTATGCTGAAGATCATTTGGAATGATATAATGACATTTGGGTTATGGGGGCACACGTAGTTATTGTCATCATATATCAAAACTAGCACTCTCTGGGTTGTATGTCCTTCCGTGTTCCCCTCCATTGTCAAATTATTCAGGGAACTTTGATGTGGTTTCTTGTTAACTTCAGGGCATATTGAAGTCTACTTCAGAAGTCTACTACTTCTGAGCCCCTTTCTGTATTCCTTAATGGCTATGAAAACCTTGATATGGTTGTCTGTAAGGCACTTTGCAACTTTTAATGTAGTCCAGAAAAAGGCAAAGGCATTCTACTCCTCAAGACATTCAGCTTTTCTCAATACCATGTTAGAATGAGTGAAATCTCTGGGATGCTAAGTCAGGCTTATCAACCATTTCTATACTGGACTCAAGAAGGTCCTATAAGGTTGAATTCATCATTTAGGCTTTATATGGGAAATGGGGCACAATCTCTCTATGCTTTTGAATCCCTTAATCTATCTGGGATGTCCACTGTGTCTTTTTACAATGTATACACATTTCTACCTTTCCTTCTATCAAACTCATTTTTTTTCTAGTATTAGTTTCAAAATTCAAAGCCAAATATTGACTCTTTGTATCTCTCTGTCTTTCTTCTATAATATTCCTACTACAAAGCAAAGGCTGTCATAAGTTTTATGTGTTCAAATAGAGAAGGGTTGTAGATGAAAAGGAAATAGCAGAAAAGTCAGTTATTAGCTTCAGATAAAATCTCACATCTATGTACTGACTTTTTTTCCTGGAATTAAAGAAAAATATTGAAGTAGAGTTGATGTACAATATTATATAATTTACAGGTGTACAATAGAGTGATTCACAAGTTTAAAAGATTGTACTCCGTTTACAGTAATTGTAAAATATTGGCTATATTCCCTGTGTTGTACAATATATCCTTGTAGCTTTTTTTTATACATAATAGTTTGTACCTCTTAATCCCCTATATTGCCTCTCCACCCTTCCCTCTTCCCACTGGTAACCACTAATTTGTTCCATATATCTGAGAGTCTGTTTCTCTTTTGTTATATTCACTAGTGTGTTGTATTTTTTAGATCCCACATATACTTGATATCACGCAGTATTTGTCTTTCTCTGTTTGACTTATTTCACTTAGCATAATATGCTCCAATTCTATCCATGTTGTCGTAAATATCAAAATGTCATTCGTTTTTATGGCTGAGTAGTATTCCGTTGCACGTATATACCACATCTTCTTTATCCTTTCACCTGTTGATGGGCACTTAGGTTGTTTCCATACCATGGCAATTATAAATAATGCTGCTATGAACATTGCAGTACATGTATCTTTTTGAATTAGTGGGTTTTTTAGTTTTTTGTTTTTGGATATATACCCAGGAGTTGAATTGCTGAGTCATATTACAGTTTTATTTTTATTTTTTTGAGAAACCTCCACAGTGGCTGCACCAGTTTACATGACTACCAACAGTGTAAGAGGGTTCCCTTTTCTCCACATTCTCACCAACATTTGTTATTTGTGTTCTTTTTGATGATAGCCATTCTGACATGGTGAGGTGGTAGCTTTCTAGTATAGTCTGAAGTCAGGGAGCATGATTCCTTCAGCTCTGTTCTTCTTTCTCAAGATTGTTTTGGCTATTCAGGGTCTTTTATGTGCTTACGTACACGTTTTAAAACTATTTGTTCTAGTTCTGTGAAAAATGCCATTGGTATTTTGATAGGGATTGCATTGAATCTGTAGAGTTCCTTGGGTAGTATGGTCATTTTAGCAATATTGATTCTTCCAATCCAAGAACATGGTGTATCTCTTCGTCTGTTTGTGTCATCTTCAATTTCATTCATTGGTGTCTTATCATTTTTGGAATACAGGTCTTTTGCCTCCTTAGGTAGATTTATTCCTAGGTATCTTATCCTTTTTGATGAAATGGTAAATGGGATGGTTTCCTTAATTTCTCTTTCTGATAATTTGTTGATGGTTTATAGAAATTCAGCAGATTTCTGTATATTAATTTTGTATCCTGCAACTTCACTGAATTCATTGATGAATTCTAGTAGTTTTCTGGTGGTGTCTTTAGGATTTTCTACGTATAGTATCATGTCATCTGCAAACAGTGACAGTTTTACTTGTTTTTCCATCTGGATTCTTTTTATTTCTTTCACTTCTCTAATCGCTGTGGCTAGGACTTCCAAAACTATGTTGAATAAAAGTGGCAAGAGTGGGCATCCTTGTCGTCCTCATCTTAGAGGGAATGCTTTCAGCTGTTTACCATTGAGTGTGGTGCTAACTTTGGGTTTGTCATATATGGCCTTTATTATGTTGAGGAATGTTCCCTCTATGCCCACTTTCTGGAGATTTTTTTTTATCATAAATAGATGTTGAATTTTATCAAAAAGCTTTTTGTGCATCTATTGTGATAATCATATGGTTTTTATTCTTCAATTTGTTAATGTGCTATATCACATTGATTGGTTTGTGGATATTGAAAAGTCCTTGCATACCTGGGATAAATCCCACTTGATCGTGGTGTATGATCCTTTTAATGTATTGTTGGAATAGCTTTGCTAGTATTTTGTTGAGGATTTTTGTATCTATGTTCCTTAGTGATATTGGCCTGGAATTTTCTTTTTTTGGGGTATCTTTGTCTGGTTTGAGTATCAGGGAGATGGTGGCCTCATAGAATGAGTTAGGAAGTGTTCTTTCCTCTACAAATTTTTGGAATAGTTTCAGAACAAAGGTGTTAACTCTTCTGTAAATGTTTGGTAGAATTCACCTGTGAAACCGTCTGGTTCTGGACTTTTGTTTGTTGGGATTTTTTACATTACTGATTCAGTTTCAGTACTGGTAATTGATATGTTCATATTTTCTATTTCTTCCTAGTTCAGTCTTGGGAGATTGTACCTTTCTGAGAATTTATCCATTTCTTCTAGGTTGTCCATTTTATTGGTAACTCGTTGCTCATAGACGTCTCTTATGATCCTTTGTATTTCTGTGGTGTCAGTTGTAACTTCTCCTTTCTCATTTCTTATTTCATTGATTGGGCCTTCTCCCTTATTTTTTCTTGATCAGTCTGGCTAAAGGTTTATCAATTTTGTTTATCTTTTCAAAGAACCAGCTTTTAGTTTCATTGATTTTTCTATTGTTTTTTAGTCTTTATTTTATTTATTTCTGCTCTGGTCTTTATGTTTTCTTTTCTTCTACTAACTTTGCAGTTTCTTTGTTCTTTCTCTAGTTGCTTTAGTTGTAAGGTTAGGTTGTTTTTTTGAGATTTTTCTTGTTTCCTGAGGTAAGATTGGATTGCTATAAACTTCCCTCTTAGAACTGTTTTTGTTGCCTTCCATAGGTTTTTTTAAATTGAAGTATAATTGATTTACAATGTTTCAGGTGTACAGCAAAGTGACATATAGAGATTCTTTTTCAGATTCTTTTCCATTATAGCTTATTATAAGATATTGAATATACTGGGTGGCCCAAAAAGTGCCTTCAGTTTTTTAAATAAAAATAAAAGACACATTTTTCATTTTCACCAAGAACTTTATTGAACAACGTATTTACCCTTTTGTTCCACTACCTTCTGCCATTTTTAAGACAACTTCATAATTCCGTCTTCCCCAAACTTTTTATCTTTCTGAGCAAAGAACTGTTCTAGGTGCCTTTTACAGTCTTCCAGGGAATTGAACTTTTTTTCATTAAGAGAATTTTGTGAAGACCAAACTAAATGGAAATCCAAAGGTGCAATGTCTGGTGAATTCGGCAGATGAATCAGAACTTCCCAGCCAAGCTATAACAGTTTTTGCCTGGTGATCAAAAAAACCTGTGGTCTTGCATTATCCTAATGGAAGATTATGCATTTTCAGTTGACTAATTCTGGACACTTTTCATTGAGTGCCGCTTTCAGTTGGTCTAATTGGGAGCAGTACTTTTTGGAATTAATCGTTTGGTTTTCTGGAAGGAGCCCATGATAGAGGACTCCCTTCCAGTCCCACCATATACACAACATCACCTTCTTTGGATGAAGACTGGCTTTTGGTATGATTGGTGGTTTTTCATTCCGCTTGCCCCATGATCTCTTCCATTCCACATTGTTGTACAGTATCCACTTTTCATTGCCTGTCACAATTTGTTTTAAAACCAGAACATTTTCATTACGTTTCAGTAGAGAATCGCATGCAGAAATATGGTTAAGAAGGTTTTTTTTGCTTAAATTATGAGGACCCCAAACATCAAAGCAATGAACCTAACCAAGCTGGTGCAAATGATTTTCAGCGCTTGATTTGGATATTCTGAGTATGTCGGCTATCCCCTGCATGGTATAACATTGATTGTTCTCAATTATTGTTTCAATTTTATCACTATCAACTTCAACTGGTCTACCTGACTGTGGAGCATCGTCCAGCGAGAAATCTCCAGCATGAAACCTCGCAAAAAACTTTTGGCACATTTGATCAGTTATAGCACCTTTCTCCAAACACTGCACAAACCTTTTTGTGTGTTTCAGTTGCATTTTTACCTTCAGTTGAATTTTTACCAAAGCTAGCACCACACTCAATGGTAAAAGCATAATATGCTGAAAATGTTGCTTTTTTTCCTTCCATCTTCAATATTAAAATGGCTACACAAAAATTCACCAGTTTTGATGTCTTTTTTTAAATGCACTCTGTTATGACAGCTGTCACATACAATCTAACAAAATTGTTTCGAATGAAGTTAAAGACAACTAAGTGCTGCTAGAGCCATCTTACAGAAAAAACTGAACGAAATTTTTGGCCCACCCAATAGTTCCCTGTGCTATACAGTAGGTCCTTATTAGTTATGTATTTTATATATAGTAGTCTGTGTCTGTTAATCCCAAATTCCAAATTTGTCACTTCCCCCACTTTCCCCTTTGGTAATCATAAGTTTGTTATCTCTGTCTGTGAGTCTATTTCTGTTTTGTAAAAAAGTTCATTTGTATCATTTTTTAGATTGCACGTATAAGTGATATCATATGATATTTGTCTTTTTCTGTCTGACTTACTTCACTTAGTATGATAACCTCTAAGTCCATCCATGTTGCTGCAAATGGCTTTTCATTCTTTTTTATGGCTAACATTCCATTGTGTGTGTGTATATATATATATACCACATCTTTATCCATTCATCTGTCAGTAGACATTTAGGTTGGTTCCATGTCTTGGCTATTGTAAATAGTGCTGCTATGAACATTGGGTTTATGTATTTTTGAGTTAGAGTTTTCTCTGGATATATGCCCAGGAGTGGGATTGTTGCATCTTATAATAACTCTGTTTTTAGTTTATTCTTGCCCTTTTTGTTGCAGATTAATTGACCATAACTGTGTGGGTTTATTTCTGTGCTATCATGTTCCATTGATCTATGTGTCTGTTTTTGTGCCAGTACCATACTGTTTTGATTACTGTAGTTTTGTAATAGAGTCTGAAGTTAGGGAGCATGATTCCTCCATCACATAGGTTTTATTTTAATTTTTTTTAATTGAAGTATAGTTGATTGACAATGTTGTGTTAATTTCTTCTGTACAGCAAAGTGACTCAGTTATACATATAAATATATTCTTTTTCATATTCTTTTCCATTATGTTTTGTCACAGGATATTGAATATATTTCCCTGTGCTATACAGTAGGACCTTGTTGTTTATCCATCCTATATATAATAGTTTGCCCCTGCTAATCCTAAACTCCCATTCCTTCCTTTCCCTATCCCTCCTCCCCCAATCACATAAGTTTTGGATTGTTGTGTTTTCATTTTTATTTGTCTCTAGGTATTTTTTGATTTCCTCTTTGATTTATTCAGTGATCCATTGGTTGTTTAGTAGTATATTGTTTAGCTTCTGTGTTTTTGTGATTTTGCATTTTTTTTTCTTATAGTTGATTTCTAGCTTCACAGTGTTGTGGTGGAAAAGATGTTTGATATGATTTCAGTTTTCTTAAATTTACTTAAGCGTGCTTTGTGGTCCAGCCTGTCATCTATCCTAGAGAATATTCCATGTGCACTTGAAAAGAATGTGTAACCTGCTCCTTTCTGATGGAATGCTCTATGTGTATTAATTAAGTCTATTTGGTGTAATGTGTTATTTAAGGCCTGTGTTTCCTTATTGCTTTTCTGTCTGGATGAGCTATCCACTGATGTAAGTCCCCTACTATTATTGTGTTATTGTTGATTTCTCCTTTTATGTTTGTTAATATTTGCCTTATATATTGAGATGCTTCTATGTTGACTGCTTATATATTTACAATTGTTATATATTCTTCTTGGATTGATCCCATTTTCATTATGTAGGTCCTTCTTTGTCTCTTGTAATAGTCTTTGTTTTAAAGTCTATTTTGTCTGATATAAGTATTGCTGCTCTGACTTTCTTTTGATTTCCATTTGTGTGGAATACCATTTTCCATCCCCTCACTTTCATTCTGCATGCATCTCTAGATCTGAAGTGAGTCTCTTGTAGGCAGCATATATTTGGGTCTTATTTTTGTATCCACTCAGGCAGTCTGTGTCTTTTGGTTGGAACATTTATTCTGTTTATATGTAAGATAATTATTGATATGTATGTTCTTATTGCCATTTTGTTAATTGTTTTGGATTTGTCTTTGTAGATCTTTCTTTCTCCCTTTCTTCTTTTGTTCTCTTCTCTTGTGATTTGATGACTCTTTAGTGTTATGTTTGGATTCCTTTTTATTTTTCATGTGTATATCTCATACTCTTTTGATTTGCAGTTACCAAGAGGTTTTTTTGTATAGCAGTCTACGTATACATGTGATTGTTTTAAGTTGCTGATCTCTTAATTTCAAATGCATATCAAATACCCTGCATTTGTACTTTCCTCCCCTCATTATTACTGTTTTGGGTATCATATTTTACATCTAATTGTTCTGTGTATTTCTCAACTGCTTGCTGTGGATACAGATGACTTTGCTACTTTTGTCTTTTAACCTCCCTACTAGCTTTGTGTTTGGATGATTTCCTTCCTTTACTATATGTTTGTCTTTACTGGTGATCTTTTTCATTCCTTTATTTTCTTGCTTCTAGTTGTGGCCTTTTCTTTTTTGCCTAGAGAATTTCCTTTAACATTTGTTGTAAAGCTGGTTTGGTGGTGCTAAACTCTTTTAGCTTTTGATTGTCTGTAAAGCTTCTGATCTCTCCATCAATTTTGAATGAGAGCCTTGCTGGATAGAGTATTCTTATTTGTAGGTTTTTCCCTTTTGTCACTTTAAATATATCATACCACTCCCTTCTGTCCTGCAGAGTTTCTGCTGAAAAATAAGCCTTTAGCCTTGTGTGAGTTACCTTGTATGTTATTTGTTGCTTTTCTCTTGCTGCTTTTAATATTTTCTTTTTATCCTTAATTTTTGTCATTTAATTACATGTCTTGGTATGTTCTCCTTTGGGTTAATCCTGTATGAGACTTTCTGTGCTTCCTGGATTTAGGTGATGGTTTCCTTTCCCAGCTTAGGGAAATTTTCAGCTTTTATGTCTCTAAATATATTCTCAGTCTCTTTCTCTCTCTCCTCTCCTTCTGGGACCCCTATAATGTGAATATTAGCATATTGACCTTAAACTGTCCTCACTTCTTTTTTCTTTTTTCTTTCAGCATCAGTGATCTCCATTACTCTGTCTTCTGGCTATGATCCATTACTCTGTATCATTTAATCTAGTGTTGATTCCACCCAGTGTATTTTTCATTTCTGTTATTGTATTCTTCATCTCTGTTTGGTTGTTCTTTCTATTTTCTATCTCTTTGTTAAAAAAGTCTAACTTCTTGCTCTGTGCATCCATTTTTCTTCCAAATTATTTAATCATCTTTAGGATCACTACCATGAACTCTTTCTCATGTAGATTGCCTATCTCTACTTCCCTTAGTTCTTCTTCTGGTGTTTTATCTTATTCTTTTGTCTGAAACCTATTCCTCTGCTGCCTCATTTTGCCTAAGTTGCTGTTTGAATTTTTATGTATCTGGTAGGTTAGTTGCATTTCCCAACTTGGAGAAGTGGTCTTCTGTGGGAGACGGCCTACGCAAATCAGCAGCCCACTTCTTTCTCATCAACTAAGCCATATGCTCTAAGAATTACCCCCTATGTGTGCTGTGAGTGCTGTGTGGGTCCTTGTGGTGGGCTGACTATGTGGGTGGTCTGATAGGCTTGGTTGGCCCCTAGTCCAGTTGGTTGCCAGGTTCCGCCTTTTGCAGAGGCTGCTGGCTGCTGGTTAGGGGTGCCTGGTCACGAGGTGGCTAACTGTAGAACCTCAGGGGGCCCTGGGGCTAGTGGTGGCTCACTGGTGAGCAGATTCAAGGTCTAGAAAACTCTGGGGTTATTGCCCACCCACTGGCAGGTGAAGCCATGTCCTGGAGTTAATCCCAGCCTATTAGCTTACAGACCCAGGTTCTGGAGTCTGGCTGCAGGGCCCAGGGATCCCAGCACTAGTGTTAGATTGCTCGTGGGGGGTGCTGGTTCCTGACACAGTTGGGTACTGGTTCTGGGGTGTCCTGAAACTTTTGTTGGCATGCTAGTTGTCAGGGCTGGGGCCCAGCTGGTCATGGGTTAGGGTCTGGCCTGCTCTGGGCAGGCTGGTTCTGCAGGTTGTTGAATTATGATTTTCATGCATCTAGTGTCTGCCCCCCCGGTGGGTGGACTGTCTAGAAGCGGCTGTGGGCTCAGGAAATCTTTGGGAAGCCTGTTGATGACACATCCCCACCCAGTTAGTTGCTTGGCCAGAGGCATCCCAGCACTGGCTCCTGCAAGCTTTTGGGTGCAGGCGGGTCTTGGCACTAATGAGCTAGAGGGAGCATACCACAATGGTGCCTTGCCAGCACCAGCATACGCCAGGTAGAAGGAGCTCCCAAGAATGGCTTCCACCAGTGTCTATGTCCCCAGGGTGAGCCACAGCCACCCCTTGCCTTTCCAGGAGACTCCATGATGAGCAGCTAGGTCTAGCCTAGGCTCCTATCAAATTACTGCTCTGGCCCTAGGTCCTGGTGCGTGTGAGATTTTGTGTTTACCCTTTAAGAGTGAAGTTTCTGTTTCCCCCAGTTCTTTGGGACTCCTAAAATTAAGCTGCACTGGCCTTCAAAACCAAATTCTCTGGGTGTTCATCTTCCCAGTGCAGGGCTGGGGAGCCTGATGGGCTTGAAACTTGCTCTTGTGGGAGAACCTCTGCAATATAATTATTCTCCAGTTTGTGGGTTGCCCACTAGGGATACAGTAAGTTGGTTATATCACAAATCCACCCCACCTACCCGTGTCATTGTGGTTCCTTCTTTATGTCTTTAGTGGTAGAAGATCTTTTCTGGTAGGTTCTGATCTTTTTGTTATTGATGGTTGTCCTATAAATAGCTGCAATTTTGCTGTGCTAGTGAGAGGAAGTGAGCTCAGGGTCTTTCTACTCCACCATCTTGGCCACTCTCTCCTATATACTATACTGAATTATTAATGATGACAAAGAGCATTCCATTAGATTATAGCTGGGATTTTGTAGACTCTCTTCAAACCTTCCCAAGTCAGATTCTCCCGCATGGATTCTTTTGAGAGACACTTCTGCTTATCAGCAGAATGGGATATAAAATGACTGGAAAGCTGATCTCTTCACACAATATTCAAAAATGAAAGAAACCTTATGCAGAATTACCTTCCAACACACAGAATGAACTCTCAGAATATTGGCAGTTAAAAAAGTCAATTTATTGTCAAGAAAAGGGGTTTGTTTTCTATACATAAGCTATCAACCATTCTATTTATAAAACTATTGATGTATCACAAATAATTTGGCATTTATCCCATGCAAATTTTAAACTTTTAAATAAATATACTGTATTAGAAAAATTTATTCTCTCTGGTTTTGTTCCACAGTGTTTTCAGGGCACTATAACATATGCTCCTGTTAGAATTATAGAAGTTTTAGGATTGGAAAGGGTACTTAAAAATGATCTCCTATTTTCTCTTAGTCCATTTGGGCTGCTGTGGAATTTCTTTTATAAGAACACTAATTCCATTCATGAGGGCTCCACCCTCATGACCTAATCACCTCCCAAAGGCCCTACTCATTAATACCATTACCTTTGGGAGGTTAAGATTTCAGCATATGAATTGGGAGGGGCACAAACATTTAGACCATAGCATTCTCATTTTATAAATCAGGAAACCATACCCCGAAGTAGTGGCTTGTCCAAAAAATTTATTTAAAAATTATTTCATTCAAAACTTGTTTATTGAATATTAGTTATATGTCATACACTGTGCCAAACCACAGGATATACCCCCAGGTCTTCTCATGGTGGAGTTCAATACGGCTTTGTGTCTGGAAAGGAGGTTACAGGGAGAACCCTGTTGTCTTCACTTTGTTAAGTGTTAATTTTATAAAAAGTAAGCCATTCTTTAAAAATACAGATCAAATAGAGAGAGATACAAAAACTTGGGCCAAATGTCTTTCAATAAAACAATCCTCCTTGCAGAAAACTATGAGAGTATGAGGAAGAGGAGAAAAACTAGGTTCAGGAAAAAGTTATGTTCACTTTAGTGGCAAAGAAATGAGGACTTAAATTTTTCTCAGTGAGAGCCATTGCTCAAGTGAGAGAAAGGTAAGAGACCACTTTTTTTCCTTTCTTCTACTCTGAAGACACACGTTATACTGTGCAGCTGTCCGAAATATAGGACCAGATTAGGAGTCTGTTTTAAAATTTGTTTGTTATGTAGTTGAAATAAATATATTTACCTGTTTTGTAAAACGATAACAACAACAACCAGCTCTAGGTGCTTTTGCCTCTACTGGCCTGGGTGACTGATACATGGAACTGTTTTCTGTAGAGAATATAGAAATTTCCAAAGTAATAACTTTATTTTACTTGTTTATATTTTTCTGATTCCAAAATAATATCACTCCAAAGTAGATTATTTTAAAAGTTAGGTAAGTAAAAATAAGAAAGTATTTTTAAAAATTGCTCATGATTCTATGAATGAGAGAAAAATATTAACATTATGTTCTGTGATGTATATTGTTAATATTTTTCTCCACACACTCCTTTTAAAATCACTGAGATCATACTACAGATATTTTTGGCAAATTTTTTAATATTACTTTATGTTATCAGTATTTTCTACGTTATTAGGTAATTTTCCAAGACATGATTTTATTGTCTGAATAATATTCCTTTATATTCATCTACTGAGTTTTACTTGATTTATTCCTTCTGTTGCATTCTCAGATCATTTTAAAGTTTTCTATTTTGTTTATTTTTTAGGACAATGTCGTAGAAATGGTTTTAGAAACACAGGATCCTAACTTTTTAAAGTCTTTTTGGCAAGGCACTTTCCATTTTACTTTTCTCTATTCCCTAATATTATATTTACTATCAATTTAAAGAGTATCAGTTTTTCTTAAATAGGAATTATGACAACATCTCCCTTCCCTTTAAGTTAGCAGCAATTTATTGGAAAATTTTGTCAAGAAAATTACCTGTTTTTTTCCTTTTATTTAAAAGCAGAAGTGTAATTTTGATTTTAGTCTTTGCTTCTAACTAGCAATTATCAAGAATTACCAAAGCATTTGTATTTCACAGAAACATTTGCTAAAATGACCCTAAAGTAGATATATAGAAATTTATGGTATTCCTCTTTAGTGCTTTTGAAATACTAGAGTTTTGCTTCAACCAAAATATATTAACTTTAACAATGTATTTCTTATACTCAGAAATGCTTACATTTTTATGTGTTAAGGGACAATGATTGTACCAAAAATGAATTCTGATTCAATCACCTGAAAAAAAATACCTGTCCAGCCAAGCAAAGCCTTCATTTTGTAAATGAGAATAAAAAACACATCAATCATGACATGTCAGGAAGAGCAGAGGAGAAACGAAGGAAAGAGAAGAAATCTGGAGACCTCTATAGTCAGCTCTGTGCCATTTTACACAAATTCTTCATGTGAAATCTTGTAAGTCATTATGCTGACTTATGGGCAGAGTAAGTGTTGAGGGTAGGACTAGTTGAGTGTTTCAAATTAGAGTAATGAATGTTTTGAGTTTTAAACTCCAGAACTACTTTTTAAAAATGAAAAATATTGATTGTTAGCCTTTATAATCTTAAATTGTTCTTGTCTATCAAACTAAATAAAATTAAAATAAAAATAAATTATTATTTCATTTAGAACCGTAGAGGTATATATTTGTTGTGTATTTGGAAATAGTTATTTATGGGCAATAATAAAACATTTTAATATGTTATCAAGAAATAAGATGAGAAAAGAATTAGTTCTAGAAATTTAGATGTGGGAGAAGCATAATGATAAATTCTTTTGGTAAGCAGAAAATTAAACCAACTTTATGTAATTGCCCGACAAATTTACTTATTGAGAATTAAGCTGGAGGATTAACAAATATGAAATAGATTACTTAAAGCAAAGAAGCTCAATCCTTAATCCAGTAAATGTATTTCAGTTCATGGAAATATATTTCAGTTCAGGGAAATATATTTCAGTTCATGGGTCCTTTGGTCTGTTTTATTTAATTCTTTTTATCTTATATTTGACCTTTAGTTTTGTGTGGAAGGACAAATGACTGTCATCTTTACAACCAACAGTGATGCCTTTCAGAAGTGTTCTATTTAAACTACTGGATATTTAACATCTTATTCTAATTAGCGGATCAGAGTTAAATCTGACTTGCTACAAATCTTCAGGTGGTTTACTGCACCAAGGAAATGTAAGGTCCTATCTGCATTTTTAAGTCTTTTTACTCCATAGAAATGTGGTTTGCAAATGCATCAAGATTATCTATGGTCCGACATTATAAAAAACAATAGAAACCCGTTACCTTTAATTATAAGTGTTTGAAATTTTAGTATTTCAATAGTTATTCCATATTTCACCTCAGATGACTTGAAGGATAAGAAAAATAAAGCACCCAAAATACATGGTGAAATCACTGATAAAAACTTAGTCTTTTACATACTAATGGAAATCACGTATTAATTGCCTAGTGCTGGATTGCATGTGTAAGTTTCAGGTTGTGTGAATGTGATGCTGTAAAATCTGCATCTTTGATTTTTTTTTCCCCAAGATAATATCAGTTTCTAAAAGGAGGGAGGGATGGTAATGATGTTCTTAGAGTACCCAGCAACCTTTCCCTCTGCCTTTGACTCTGTAGAGCACTCTTCGCAGGAGTGAAGAGCACTTGCTGAAGGAAGTTAAGAAGAAGCAAAGGCTTTTGGTGCAGAAAAGGAGATGTCATATACAATAGAATAAAGAAAAGGGCTCTAAGAGGAGCAGCCACCTCACTGACACATCTGGGGGGAATATTTCAGCCGGGATAATTGAAAACTTCATGCAGAGAGAGAGATTTGATTTTCGGAAGTGGAGCCTTCCAAACCATAAAAGCAAAATGAAAGGCAGCACTCAGATGAAATGTACTATTATCATCAAACCACAGACTGACTAAAATTGTCAAGTTAGAATCAATGCTAATATGGTGAGGCTAAGTAATATATGTAGGCATTTTAGTAAAGTAAGTGTGTCTTCTAACAATTCTGACCCTGGTCATATCCTCAAGATAAATATCTATGGAGTATAGAACTCCCTTTTCACTCTAATGATTATGCTTCTAAATTAGTATCATGTGGCCTTGTTTTCTATTGCTACACACACCCAGAGTTCATTATTAGCTTATAGGCGTGCATGAAAGGAGAAATATCATTTTTTGAAATGCTCCACATAAAACAAAAACTTGTCTTAGTCAGTTTGGGCTGCTATAAAAAATTACCATCAACAGGATAGCTTAAATAATAAACACTTATTTCTCATATTCTGTAAGGTGGAGATCAGAGTGCCAGCATGGTGAGGTTCATTGTAAGGCCTGCTTCCTTGGTTACATTTGGCTGTCTTCTTGCTGTGTCCTCACGAGAAGGAAAGAAGGCTAGCTAGCTCTCTGGCCTCTCTATAGGGGCACTGATCCCATTCATGTGGGCTCCATCTCATGACCTAATTACCTCCAAAAGACCCCACAACCAAATACTAGCATATTAGGATTAGGGTTTCATAATATAAAATATGGGGGGGACACAAACATTCAGTCTACTGCAATACTGAATAATTTAACTAATCCTAAATTCACACTGAAACACTCCTGGGAATCTGTGTTCAAGAAAGGGAAAATGAAGTTTTTGAAGTAAAAGAGTCAAAATAATCTTGTGTTTAGGACACTTAAATGATTTACATAACATAGTTCCCTTATCAAGTTATCTTATTTTGATTGAACCTGTGCCTTTACACTGTTAAAATTAGAATTCTTAGATGTTTTCTTGTTACTCGCAAACATGATGAAACCATTCAAAGCTTTCTCTGATTATATTTATGTACTTCATTCCTACTGTGTAAATCAGGACTGATTTTTAAACAAATATTATATCAGTTATTAAAAAGATTTTATCACTGGAAAGCCATGTATCAAGATATATGGTAGATAATTATTCACAAGGAATCATACTATCCATTTAATTTTATTTTATTATCTTTTTTGACTTGGTGGGGTACAAATAATTGAACAATTAATAGGAGGTCTTTTTGCATTACTGATCATTTACCAGCTCTGTCCACCTGGCCCTTTATTAATGACACTCTCCTTTTTATGGTATAAAAATTACTAAACATTTGTTTATAAATTTGACAAATCTACGTAATTAGAGCCATTCCAAATTATGCTTTATTCTAACTATATTGCTCTGAAAATGAAATTTGATTTCCACAATCCTTTTTTTTGTTTTAGCAATTTATTTTAAACTAAATTTAGACTTACAGAAAAGTTGCAAAAATAGTACTAAGATTCCTGTATACCCTTCACCTCATTTCCTCTAATATTACCCTTTATATAACCATAGTTTAATTATTGAAACTAGAAAATTAGCATTGGTTTAGTACTTGCAGACCTTGTTCACATTTCATCAGTTTTCCCCCCTAAGGTCCTTTGTTTGTTCCAGGATCCTATCCAGGTATCCACATTTCATTTAGTTGTTACTTCTCCTTGGACCTTAAGGTCCAAGGTCCTTTGTTTGTTCCAGGATCCTATCCAGGTATCCACATTTCGTTTAATTGTTATTTCTCCTTGGATTCCTCCAATGTGTAATATTTCCTTAATCTTCTCCTGTCTTTAAAAATCTTGACACCTTTGAAGAGTACTGATCTACTGTTTTGTAGAATTTCCTACAATTTGGGTTTGCCTCATGTTTTCTTCAGTGCAGTTATGCTGTTATATGTAAAACCGTTCATTTGTTAGTGTATGAATTCCACTTTGGCTTTCTTCCACATCCCGCTTGGCTTTAATTGTTTATTTTGGGGTGAGTGAAAGATATGTAAAACATTACTATGTTTCTAAGAGTCAGAGTTATAAAATAGTTATACTCAGAGAAGTGTCACTCCCTCTTCGTTTCTGCTGCTTCTTTTCCATTTTTCCCTTCTTACCACTACTTGGCCACATGTTCCCTGCAGGTAACCAGTGAGCACATATGTGTGTGTTCTTATATCCCATCTTCTTCATTTGAAGGGTAACATAACATGGGTACTCTTATGGGCTTTTTGTTTGTTACTTAACAGTATGTTCTAGAAATCATTCCACTGTTGGTTAGTAGATATCACCCTCAGTTCTTTTTTCCAGCTGCATAGTGCTCCATTGTACAGCTGTACCATAGTTTTTTCAACCACTCTCTTACATATAGATACTTAGGTTGTTTACAATATTTTACAATTACAGACAATGCTGTATTGAATAACCTTATAAATATATGTTTCCAAATAACTGAAGCTGCATCTTCAGGATAGTCTCCTACTGGTAATTGCATAAAAATAAGTATGTGTGTATAAGCAGTGTTATTAAGTATTATCAAGTATCTCTGCATAGAAGTGTAATTTGCATTACTGTCAGCAATGTATGAGAGTACCTATTTCCCAACAGACTACCACTGAAATGTGTGGGTAGCAGGTAAATAGATAGATAGATAGATAGATAGATAGATAGATAGATAGACAGACAGACAGATAGACAGATAGACAGATAGATAGATAGTAGATAGATAGATAGATATAGAGATATAGATATTGCCAGTCTGATAGGTAAGAAGTGCTATCTTGTTATTGTTTTAATTTCATATTTCTAATTATGAGTGAGTATAAACATTTTATTATATATTTAAGGACCACTTTTATCTTTTATTTTTGAATTGTCTGTTTATGCATTTTCATGTTTTGCATTAGGTTTTGGGTACTTGGCCTCTCAATTTTTAATAGAAATATTTATTCTAGGGATATAATTCTTTTATAGATGTCATGTGTTGTGAATGTTTTCTCCTGGTCTTTTTTTTTTTTAATTAATTAATTTATTTTTATTTATTTATTTATTCATTCATTTATTTATTTATTTATTTATTTATCCTTGGTTGTGTTGGGTCTTTGTTGCTGCACATGGGCTTTCTCTCTAGTTGTGGCGAGTGGGGGCTACTCTTCATTGCAGTGCGTGGGCTTCTCATTGCAGTGGCTTCTCTCATTGTGGAGCATGGGCTCTAGGCGCGCGGGCTTCAGTAGTTGTGGCATGCAGGCTCAGCAGTTGTGGCTCATGGGCTCTAGAGCACAGGCTCAGTAGTTGTGGCACACGAGCCTAGCTGCTCCGTGGCATGTGGGATCTTCCCGGACCAGGGATCGAACCCGCATCCCCTGCACTGGCAGGCGGATTCTCAACCACTGCGCCACCGGGGAAGCCCTATCCTGGTCTTAACAGTTGTCTTTTGATTTTGTTTATGGTGGGTTTTTCCGTATAATATTTTTAAGTAACCAAATTTAGCATTATATTCTTTTATTGCCTCTAGATTTTGAGTCAAATTTAGAAAGCCTTTTTCTGTACCAGGGTTAGAGAGACATTTACCATATGTCCATTTGCCATAGTTTTCCTAGTCATTATTTGGTTGGATGAAGTTCATCCTTTAGTATATTCCTTAAGGAGACCTGATGGGTGCAAAATTTCTTAACTTAAGCTATGTTGAGAAGTTTGTTTGTTTGTTTTTTCTCTCTATGGCCTTGATACATGAAAGATAGCTTTGCTGGACATAAAATCCATGTTCTGTACTTTCTTTCTTTATAATTTTTTAAAGTGATGATTGATTGTTGCTTGACTTTTAGATTGATTTTCAAAGGTCAACATGAGAAATGATTTTGAGTTTGTGAGTCATTTGAACTTTTCATGCGGTGGTCTTGAGGATTTAGTTTTTATCTTTGAAATCTTTTTTTTTTTTTTTAGATGTATTTTGTCATTGATCATTCTGGGTTAATTTTCCCAGGTATCCAGTAAGTTCTTTCATTGTGTAGATCCAGGATTTTTTTCTATTTCTGGTATATTTTCTTGGATATTCTCTTCCATTTTTTTCTACTTCAGAGACTAATAATACAAATACTGTTCCTTTCTTTTTCTGTCTTCCATTTCCACTGCCTTCACTCTTGCCATGTTTATTCTTTCTATATACCATTTATATTTTTTTGTTGTTTTCTTGCCTTTCTTCAAAGATCCTCAGTAAATTTTAATCCATCTCTATTCCTCCTTGAGCACCTTATAATTCTTTCCTTTACTTATGCAGTGCTTTTGTCTTCTTCCATTGTTTTTCAAAGTTCAATCAACTCTTTTAATTTCTCCCAGTTGTCTTGTACATTACTGTTAATAGTTTTTGAAATTATGATTCAAGGAAGATTTTACATATCCTCAAATGCTTGTTTGAGTATGTTTAATTCTATTTAGAGTACAGAATTACAGTTTATTTCTGCTTTGTTATTATTTTTCAGGGGGAAATTTTCCCCTGTTGATTTTTGTAAAATTTTGTTTCCTGATTTACTGCAACAGTGGTCTATAGACCACTTTGTTTACTTTTATGAAATTGGGGTGTTATCCACATTTCTAGTTTAATGGCATCCTTTTCTGCTACTCTATCAAAGTCCAGATATATAACAAGGCTGTTTGTTTCTATATTTTGCTGGTAACAAAGTAATTGTGAGTCCCATGATTTTTTGCAGTTCTCTTTTGTCTTTCAGGATTCTAAAATTTCTACTTTTTTTTCTTTTCCTCTTTTCCAGCCAATTGCCAAATTGTGCTTATTTCTTCTTTTTTGACTTTTGTCTCCATCAGAAGCTATGTCTTTAGAAGTGGGTCCATTTAAATCAGGCTTGCCCATTTGAACGAAACCTGTACCTTTAAATATCCTGCCTGGACCTTTATATGGTGTCTGGCCCATGAAATTATCCTTAATTTGACACTCCTTCTCTTAGTCCATTCTCTTGTCAGTTCAGTTACTTATTTGGATTTTCAGATTTATGACAGATTTAATGTTTCTTGATGTTTTCCTCAGTTCCTTTGACTTGCATCTACTGTGTTTTCCATGCATATTTTTCCTTGTGTGACTCTGTTCACCACAAAACATTGTTGTGCAGTGGATGTATGGTGGGAGCACATAGAACCATATGCTGGGATTTTTTTTCTTTTAGTCATAGCTATACTTTCAGTTTTAGCATCCTTTCAATAATTTTAATGGTATGACTCTTCATAGAGTTTTCATAGTTGTGAGGTCATTTCATATATTTCATGTAATTTGGGGAGGTTGGTTTCTATAGACCTGCCATTTTATTCCTCTGTTATATTCTTTTTTTTAATTGAAGTATATTTGACACACAATATTATGTTAGTTTCAGGTGTACAACATAATGCTATATCTTAAGCTCACATTTTCTCAAGTGATTACATACTAAAATTGTATAGGTAATTTGGATGCTTTCCTTCCTCCTCCTCTTTACCTCATTAGAAATATAAATGCCACTGAACTACAACAACCTATCAACACATTTTAATACTTTTCTTGGCACAACAATATTTTGGAAGTAATCATTTTGTCTTCAAATAAATTAATTATTGTAATCCATCATCCTACACTTCAATAATTGTTGAAGCTGCATGGCAGATTGTATCATATACACACTAATTGTCTATAAGTACAAGAAGTTTATAACTCAAAAGCAGAAATATTCCAAGTTCTTAACAATAAATCTTTGTACATTATGTACTTCAAATGAAAAAAATTTTTGAATGTTGAATTGTTGAGATTTTCTTTTATATAACTTTCAACTTATTCCTAGGCTAATTGCTTAAAAGAGCAAAAGGGCAACCTATTTTTCTTATTTGGTAGTTCTTCTGTCTACAGACTTTCTCAGGTGGCATGAGTGACAATCACACTTCTACTTGCTTTGAACTCTAAGTCAGTATAATTACCTTACCAAGAGTATTTCTCTTTTTAGTTCTTCCCTATGTTCTCACTCATCTCAGGAGTTGCTGCAGAGGTTATGAATGTTCACCAATGTCCAACTTGTCCTATCTTTCTTGGAGCCCTGCCACGCTTCATTTTACAGTCTCCATTGCAGTTCAGTGTAATCTGTGGCTGAGTTATGGTCCATGAATGTGGGTAAAATGATAAGCACTGCTTCTAGACCTGGTCTTCCTTCTTTCCTTCCTTCCTTCCTTCCTTCCTTCCTTCCTTCCTTCCTTCCTTCCTCCCCTCCTTTCTTCCTTCCTTTCTTTCCTTTCCCATCTTTATTGGAGTATAATGCTTTACAATGGTGTGTTAGTTTCTGCTTTATAACAAAGTGAATCAGCTATACATGTACATATATCTCCATATCTCTTCCCTCTTTCATCTCCCTCCCACCCTCCCTATCCCACCTCTCTAGGTGGTCACAAAGCACCGAGCTGATCTCCCTGTGCTATGTGGCTGCTTCCCACTAGCTATCTATTTTACATTTGGTAGTGTATATATGTCCATGCCACGCTCTCACTTCGTCCCAGCTTACCCTTCCCCCTCCCCATGTCCTCAAGTCCATTCTCTATGTCTGCGTCTTTATTCCTGTCCTGCCCCTAGGTTCTTCAGAACGAATTTTTTCTTTTTTTTTTAGATTCCATATATATGTGTTAGCGTACAGTATTTGTTTTTCTCTTTGACTTACTTCACTCTGTATGACAGACTCTAGGTCCATCCACCTCACTACAAATAACTCTGTCTCGTTTCTTTTTATTAGACCTGTTCTTTAGAAACTTCCTGCTTACCATCCTTTCCTTCCCTAGCTATTGGCTTAACGTAGTGGACTTGAAAAATACAGAAGAACAAATGTGGGTTCCTAAATGAGTTCAAAAAGCTTGGCATGATCCTCCATCCTAATATGGATAAAAGATAAGCTTTTACGTGAGAGCTTCGATAATTATATCTGCGATTGAAACTTACTGTGCTTTTTCCACCCCCTCCATCATGAACATCACCTCCAAAATAAAATATGCATGCGTAAATTCTTATTGAATGGATAAGTATTTTTCTTACCAAGGTAGTTAATGTACTATTGTTAATGTGCTGTTTCTATTAAAATGAAAGTTCAGTTGTTGTTTTTTTTTTCTAGAAATACTTGAGTCTACTGGGATATTCTGACCTTGGAAACATTACAATTTATTCTAGGTTCTCAAAGTTAATGTTCATTTTGTTTCATAGCTTCCTCCTTCGTGAAACTTTGAAAAATATCCTGGGTCTGAGCCAGAGAATATATATATCATGGTAACATCTGTCTATGATATTCCAAATTTGTCCTCTCTGATGTTGTGGACACAGTGAGGTTCCACCCTGATCCCTGCGTAAGGAGTATTTATTTCCATCTGTGGGAATACTGTCATCAGAAAGCCTCTAGATGGACTTTCCTGGTGGTCCAGTGGTTAACACTGCGCTCCCAACACAGGGGGCACAGGTTCTATCATCCCTGGTCAGAGAACTAAGATACTGCGTGCCGCACAGCACGGCCAAAAAAGAAAAAGAAAAAGAAAAAGAAAGCCTCTAGTTCAGAGTTGGCCTAAGTTTCAGAGAGCTGCCTTGTATAAGGTTATGCTCTCCTTGGGGTGGTATGGATCTGGTTGATGAGTGAGGTGAAGTATAAATATCTGGGCATTTCAACCAGATACAGAACACTCTGAAAGGCAATATTCCTTTCAGACCTTTCCATTGTTTTGGGTGAGGTTTTGTTGGACCTATATCATAGTTGAATTATTCTTCTTACTTTTGATCCCACCTTATTTTTCCACAGATGTTGATTAAAATAAATTTCTTATATCCCAAACTGCATTTCACTGTACGTTTTCGGGATACCAAATGCACTATACCTGACCGTATATTATTGTTTTTTCAAAACTAAGCATGTTTAAAAGCTCTCTCCTGCATTCTGAGTCTCATGGAAGCCTTCTCTATTATCCCAAATTGTCTGAGACAGGAATTCTTACTAGGCTCTGAATGTGGTATCTATTATGATTTAATCGACAAATAATAATCGGATAGCTAAACAAAACAAACCAATCAAATAAGTAACAGCAATAACAACAACAAAATAGAAGAGTAGCCAGGCAGATAAAGGAAATTTTTTTTTTTTTAAAAGGAGAAAGTAGTAGAAAAATCAGAGGGAACAAGCAGAGTTGGCGTAAGCAAGCATGTGATAGTTACATTACAATGTTGTCTATAAAACAGCAAAATAACTTTTGATCCTGTATAAAACAATTTGCAAAAACATAATTTTTGTGAGAGTACCTACATTCCACAATGGCTGCTTAAAAAATTATTTTGTTAAAAATGAGACCTGCCTCCCCCTCATAATTACTCCCCAACAAAATAAAATAAACAATAAAAGCCAATAACATAAAGGCAAATGAATTAAAGAACCAATGAACATATACATTTAAAACAGATCAACCAACAAACAAATGAAACTACTCATGTTCTGTTGTCATAACAATTATCCAATGTCCCTGGGGTCTCAGTCAATATGGAGACTGAATGTTCCTGGAAGCAGTGCATTTGTACCTACTACTCTTGTTCTGCAGTGTTACTTGAAGGATCGTTTGTTGTAGGCACCAGGAATAACGGCTGGGATGCAACAACAATATTAAGGCAATATATCCTGTAGCACTCAGCAGCTGAAATGATAATAATTGGTTAAGTAAACTGGATGCTAAATCAGAAAGAATGGAAACAAGACAAATGATATGGAAAAATAGGAAGTATGAGAACACAGTGCAAACCTGAATGTTAGTTTAGGGTTGCATTTTATGGAATGGGGAGTATTCACTGCTAGTTTTAAAAATACTCATGCTATTTTGAAAGTAACTTAAAGCCATAGATTTGAAATAAGTTCCAGGGATATGTTATAGTGATTAAGTATTCAGTTGAGAAAGATTTTGATTCAGTGACCAAAAATATAACATTAAAATATTCAATCTGCAAGTTTGATATTACACACACAGCTTTTTTTTTCTGAAAAATATCTCATTATGCACAGAAATTCCAAAGTATCTGCAGATTTTTGAAATGGATGTATTGAGACTCAGTTTCAGTTCCCAAAGAAAGTCTTGTTGACAGAGCAAAAAGACATGAGATGTGCTTGAAAAAGTGAAAATGGTTGTTCTGTGAACAACTGACACATCTACTGCCCTATTTGTTGATATTTTCCTTAAAACAGTTACGTGTCGTAGAATCAAAATGTATTTGTTCTACTGCCCTATTTGTTGATATTTTCCTTAAAACAGTTATGTGTAGTAGAATCAAAATTTATTTCATTTAATTGAAGGATGGAGACTTCCTTCTATTCCCCACAATATCCAGTTGAGGAAAATAATGTCCAGAGAATTCACATGTTTCCTGAGTGACAATTAATGGGTGGCAGAGTTAGCAACAGATGTATGTTGTCTGGCTTTCAAGGCCAGCTAGCTCCCTCTCAATTCTCTATGGACATGAATTCACTTACCGGACAATTATTGTATTCTTCATAAAATGGATCTACTGGTAAATTTCTGTCAGAGTAGTAGTACCTTATATTAGGGTCTGAATGAAAGAAGGGGGAGCCTCTTATTGCCTGAAAGAGTCAGAAATGAAAGACTTCCACTCTCCTGTTGATTGCTATTATTAAGAAAGACTATAAAATAGAAATTAGCAGTCCTCAGCCTTCCAATTTAATATATCCTTTGTCCAGAATTGACCACAAACTCATATACCCAACCACTGTGTGACTAAAATCTGTGCCAAAGTGCTTGTAATGGAATCATGGGGGAAATACATGAGTCTCTCTCATATCTGGACATTCTTTTGATTCTATTTTCAAGCTGTAAATATTTACTACACATTATAAATCTTAATTATGTGGCCATAAAATGTTATGGCATGAAATACTTTAGCATATTTCAATATTTATTTGACTTTAAGATTTCCATACATATTTTGTTTAGATTAAATTCAGTTTAATTAAGAAATCAGATGAATTGTGTATTTTACATAATATATTATGTAATCTGTAATATAACATGTAAAATATAGATTGAATTCAATAGTGAAAACAAATTAGGTCCAAAGCACTTTTAAGATACTCTACAAATGTCATTTTTAGAAAAATAGCAGATGTGTGAGGCCAGTCAGTTGTGTACTTTGAAATTCACCGGTTTAATTAAGTTTAGTCACATGGTACTTTTTGCCAGATGGAATTAATTAAACTCTTTTATATTTTTTATTTGAAAAAAAATACCACACCCGGACCTTAGTTTTACATGTCTTTTATCTTAAACTGTGCTATTTTTGGTGGCTGATTCAGCAAACATATTTATATGTGTGAGATGTTCTTCATACAGCTCTCCAAACTTTGTTCTTCAGTAAAATAATGTTTTTCTTTCTTGCTCTAACTGTATGATCAAATGCTCATATAGGAACTTGCCATACTTTGCATATTCCAGTCTTCTCCCACCATTGATTGGCTCAAAGATGGCTACCTGACTCAAGGTAGACTAATGATACCATTTGCACCCATACTAGTCCAGGTAATTTATTTAAGGACAGGTATTTCCTCAGAAATAGTGAGGATTCTCCAGAGAAACAGAACCAATAGGATGTATATATAGAAGCGGGGGCGGTGGGAGGGAGAGAGAGAGATTGATTTACTGATTTTAAAGAATTGTCTCATGTAATTACGGAACCTCGCAAGTCCAAAATCTGCAAGGTAGTTGGAGGTCTGGAGATGGAGGGAGAAAGCAAGTTTGCAGTTCAAGTCTGAGGGCCATTTGCTGGCAGAATTTCTTCTTTTTCCAAGTAGGTCAGTCTTTGTTTGTTAAGGGCCTTCAAATGATTGGATGAGCCTCCCACCCCCCACACTCCCACACACACACACTATGGAGAGTAATCTGGTTTACTCAAAGTCCACCAATGTAAATGTTAATCTCATCCAAAAACCATTCACAGAAACATCAGGAATAAATGTTTGACCAAATATCTGGGAAACTATGGCCCAGCCAAGTTAACACATAAAATTATAGGTACTTTTGTGAAGCTGGACTTGTCATGGAACTTAGGTCTTAGAATAGTGATCTCAATTCATCTCAGAGGTCCAAAATGAAAGATGTTAGCCTGAAAGTTTACAAGTTCCACGTATTTTTATATTAATGGATAAAGGTTTTTGGAGACCAAAAAAAAAAAAAGATACCCCCCCCCCCAAAAAAAAAGTAAAGATGAGAAACTGGAAGAGAATCAAGGGCCAATGGTGTAAGTCCCCATCTATAACCAGAAGCATTGATGTCCTAGGGCAGGAGAAGGTGGATGTCGTGTCTCAGCTCAGGGAGAGCTAATTTATTCTTCCTTCACCTTTTCATTCTATTCAGGCCCTCAAGGAATTGGATGATGCCTACCCACATTGGTGAGGGCAATTTTCTTTACTCAATCTACTGATTAAAATACTACTCTCTTCTGGAGACATCCTCACAGGCACACCCAGAAGTAATGTTTTACCAGCTATCCGGATATCCCTTAGTCCAGTCAAGTTGACACATAAAATTAACCATCACATCAGTCATACCTTACTAATAAGAAAAAAATGCCAATAGTTTACAGCAGGATTTCTCAAGATTTTTTTTAATGGAACCCATTAAAAATATTCTCAGGTAGTAACTATCAAGTTATTTTTATTAAAATGTTAACTTTATTGAAATTATAACATAAATTCCTTATGCTTATAGCTGTTATATACCATAATAATAAAAATAAAAAATAATAAATAAAACTACAAAACCAATAAAAATAAAAATTAACATTAACTTAATGGGATGAACAATGATTGAGTGTTCTAGTCTCACTATGATCGTGATATTTGTTATTGCCTACTCAGACACAGGTTTTATTTTACTTTGGTATGTGTGTTATTTTGCTAGTGCCTCCAAAACAGTCAAAAACTGGGTGGTTTAAACAATAGAAATTTATTACCTCGTAGTTCTGGAGGCCAGAGTCCAAGATAAATGTGTTGATAGGGTTCGTTCCTTCTGAGAGTTTTGAAAAAAAATCTGTTTCGTGCCTCCATCCTCCAGAAGACCTCCAGAAGAAATATCTTCTGCTGGTTTGCTGGCAATCTCTGGCATTCCTTGGGTTTTAGCTCTCTGCCTTCATCTTCACATAGTGTACATGTGTCTCTTTGTCCAAATTTCCCCTTTTTATAAAAATATTAGTTATATTGAATTAGGACCCATCCTAATGACTTCATCTTAATTAACTCCATCTTCATTGACTATTTCCAAATAAGGTCACATTCTGAGGTACTGGGAGTTAGAACTCAGTGAATGAATTGGTTGGGTGTTGGGCACAATTCAACACATAACAGTATGTGTTTATTAGCTTGGGCCATCTGAATAAAATCTCCAACTTTTCTCTACTAAAATTTTTCTGAAACCTCCATTCATACAATATGTCATGACTTTTTTCTTATTTATTTTTTAAAAATTTATACTTCTTTGTATGATTTATCACTTAGTTACTGAAACTATCAGGAAGCAAAGTTCAAAGGTATTAGCCAGATTCAGAATATGCTGAAGCTATGTTTAAGTAGATAATAAAAAAATTTTTTTAAACATTAAAATTTATTGTAGAAATTCTTACAGAATTCTGCAGAATTCTCTCAGTTGAGAAATAGTGTTTTAATGTGTTTAGCAGATGCTTTGAGTTCGCACCCAAATCTCCTTGGCGCTCACAGCTCTGACAGCTTCTTACTGCAAACACCTGTGACTCTGTCTGGAGGCATATTCTTTGGCTATAAAAATATTCTCAGTCTGTGGGCAAGGGTCAAGGCAGAGTGCAAACAATTTAATGCCCCCATGAGTAATATACAACCAGGTGATGGATGGAGTTGATGAATGGGAATCACACTTTGGGCGGAATAACCTGGAAACATTTCCCAGTGGGATTGAGCTTCAGTAACTCACAGTGGTAACCTGTTTACATATGCACCTGTATTGACTTCTTTTCCTTCTTTGTCTCACATTCCTGCTCTACTAGTGCTTCTTGAGATCTGGCTAGTAAACTACTTGTACTCATAACAAGGTCTGCTTTTGTGGGAAACCAACATAAAATAATATGTTAGCTACAGCTAGATGCCTAAATTTTAAGAAAGATATTCTTGAACCATCTCAGCTAAAGGAACAATTTTGCTTTAGGGAGCTCCCACCTTAAAGTTCTATGAATTCCAGTTCTAAAATATCTCTCGTATTCTATGAGCTTTTATATTCAATCCTCTTCTCATTCCCACACCCCTTTTTGTATCTTAACATCTTTCACTTGGATTATTTTCATGGCCTCAAGAAACTCTAATTCCACATATACTCCAAAGCAGATTCCCTATTAGCTCTATTAAAGGTTTCATTCCCAGCACTCTTTGCCATATACCCTTTTCTCTAGTCACAAGGAAGCACTGGAACTTTCTCTAAAATGGTTGATCCTTTCATGTGTCTCTATTTCATCCATGCTTTTTCTTCTGTCTGGAATGATTTAGTAATTCTCCAGGGGAATTTCTGCCAGTATTTCTAGACTCTGTACTAAAGACACTTCCCTTATTCTCTGGCATCTGTCTACCATAACCCCTTGCTCATTCATAACTAAGATTCCATCTTACTGGTGGTATAATTTTATATGTGTAACATTATTAACCCTTACCAAAATATTGTAAGTATATTCACATTATTCACATGCTTTTTAAATTTCATCTGTTAAATGTTAAACACCTTGAGGAAATCATATTCATCTCAATCTTTCCTCTGCCAGGTTCTAGGTGTTCAGTAAAAAATTATTAAATAAGTGAATAGGCATTGTAGTAACATTCAAGACTCCATGTTTGACCTAGAATTTGGGCCAGTATGGTGAAGTACTTTACTTGAGATTTTCTGGAAAAACACAGTATTAGAGTCAATGGTCAAGTAAAAACGCATCCCCCATTTACAGCCTTCAATTACACACCTCTGCTATACTCTCTGACTTGTGCCAACAAGAGGAGCCAGGCTTCCTTGTCATTTCGTTAGTTTTGGCTAAGAAGTGAGATTCTTGGGATTAGGGATAGGGATTGGCAGTAGAGCATTACCTGGAGGAGAAGATGATGGGTGTTTGGGGGAAGCAAGGAGACCACCATGTAGACATACACAGTCAGACTCAGGAAGAGAAGGAGAGACACTCCACCTCTGCTTTTGCCTGGGTTGAGTAGGAGTGCTCACTACTTTCAGTCATTTTGTGTCACCCAGCCTCTTTCCCCACCTGCTGGAGTAGCTTTGCCAGTTTCTAGAGATGGGATCAGAGCAAACAGCTTTTGTAAAGAGAGTTTTATCCTGGACACAGCCTCCTTTAAGCCAATCCCAAACTGACAGCTTTAACTTAGGTTTGCTACTGCTAACTTGCAAATAAGCGCATTGTTTAGTACAGGTTCCTGCAGGTGGAATACTCTGGTTACTTCATAGTAGTGAAGGTTTGTTGTTTGTACTCAAGGATAATTAGGTAGGAGAGGAAACTACCTTAGCAAGTACATCACCAGCCCTCGTGAAGAACTAAACCTTTTTCACTTTGTTGGAGATGCAGCCAACTTAGTCTTTTTCAGCCCGCTTTGTCATTTTAATCAGGTTAATGTGAGTCCTCATCTTTTGCCTATTCCTTAAATATCAATATTTTACAAAGATCTTCTTCATTTATTTCCCCAACTTTATTTTTTTAAAAGATTTTTTGATGTGGACCCTTTTTAAAGTCTTTATTGGATTTGTTATATTATTGCTTCTGTTTTATGTTTTGGTTTTTTGGCCCTGAGGCATGTGGGATCTTAGCTCCCCGACCAGGGATTGAACCTGCACCCCCTGCATTGGAAGGCAGAATCTTAACCACTGGACCTCCAGGGAAGTTCCTCTTTACTTATTTCTATAGTAAGCCATCTATGATTTGCTTTAGTGTCAGGTATGTATATATATGTATATATATCACACACATATGTCCCAGACTTTCTTCTTGGCTCTAAGTATGGTTTTATTTTTAAAATACATTTTTATATAATTCAACACGGAAATCATCCCATCTTTCAACCATGCTAACAAAATTATTGTCAGTTTGAGAGTTCCCTTTAATCTTTTTACATATGCCTATACATTTTATGTAGCTTTAAATATTAATGTGTTTACAATTTGTAACCTGACTTTCACTTGACAGTATATCATATCTATATGCTGTTTTTCAAACTTCATAAATTATTTTATAACAGCATGATATTCCATTGTGAGAACAACCATAATTAAGCATTCCTTTATTATTAGGTGCACTGACTGCCCTCAGAAGTTTCATGTAACATTTCAAAGATCATTTACACAGTTAGAGTTTCTAGTCTGCTTGTGTTTTTGCATAAGAAAGCTTTTCATAGTCAGGATTAAAATTTAGGAGGAATAGGGTCAAAATATGTGAATTTATAGTTTTTGATAAATATTTTAACAGTACATTGTTAGAGTTGTGAATACGTATCTTTTCTTGGTTGTTGCAATTTTGATCTCATCATGTTATTATATAGTTTTTTTTTTAACTTATTAAGGTAAATAAAATGGCATTAGTGTTTTCAGTTAGGTTTATTTGATTCCTTTGAACAAGTTAAGATATTTTTACATTTTGTTTACCAGGTAACTTACTATGACTGTAAATTGTTCTCTCATGTGATTTGCCCATATTTTTCAACAGACATATATCTAATTAGTATTAAATGTGTTCACTTAGATATACTTTAATCCATTTTGGTATGATTTTTTTTATAACCCTGCACATGTCTGTGTTCACATATATATCTTCATTTACTGTTTTCTAACATGTTGATATGAGCAAATTCATGTTATTATAAAGTCCTTAGAAATATTATTCTTTGACAGTATCCTGCCATATATATATATATAGAATATTATTTACCTATCTATTCTTCAGTTTTTGTCCTCTAATATTATTTTTACTTTTCCTAAAATAAATAATTCAGTGAAAAATATATTTATGAAGATAGAGTTCCTAATATTTTTAGATATTTCCTTCAGAAAGAAACTAATATTTGTGCTTTGTATGGCTACTGGCCCATAATTGAGTCTAAATCAATATTTAAATATAATTGTATGCATGAATTTAGTGTCCAGAATGTATAAGATGATTTTTCTTATCTACCTAGAGTAGATCGTACCTAAGATACTGAGCACAGGTCTTGATCATATCTTAAGAGGTAGACAGTCAGCAAGCTTTGATTTTTCTATCACGATACTGAAAGGATTTAAAATTCTAATATACTAATTCAATTTCAAAATTAGACCTGGTAGTATAAGCTTGTGGGAAGACACATTAAAGTCTCTCTTGGAACACATAAAGGTCTGTTCAAAGGTTGATGTATTCAAAATGTTCTGAGGGCTTTTATTTATCCTGCAGTTGTTTCATATTAATCTTTCCTCCAGTTAAAATCCCTAGCACATGTTTTTGCTATGCCTCATCTTCCACATGCTATGTTATTTTTGCAAAATATTTTTTTTCAGAATGAGGACAATCCTTTCCATTTAATGTTTTAAAATTCCATCTCATTATATGTTACTTATCTTCTCATTTTGTTGACAGCATTTTGTATTCTGACTTTGTTGTTTCAAATACTGGTTAGCTCTCAAGGCTTTTATGCCATCTATACATTTGATGAAAAAGGCCTCAATGTCCTCTTCTGAATATTAATCATGATCCCTGCTCCCATGTCACCTCACCACCTGTAGCCTTTACAGGTTGTCAGGAATCCATGACACAGCAACCTTTTTAAGGGATTCTTCAATCACCTACAAATCCACTGAAGTTTACCATCATCTATGGTTTTCTTTCTTATTCATGAAGTATTTTAGGAAACACTAATCACTGACACTCAAACTTTATTTCACCATTATACATAATAACATGAAAAATCTGATTTTGAAATTCATCTCTCTCTTGTTCAGAATCAATATCTAATCATTTAATAATCACAAATACAGTAAAATAACTATAATAATAATAACAAATAGCTATAAAATGGATTGCCATAAAGTTATTTTTATTTATTGGACCAGAATTCTAAAGTATCACCAGACTATGATAGTGAACAGTCTTATGATGCCTCACCATTTCACTGTGTTTTAATGTGAGTCCTAAGTGTAGGGATGAGGGAAAGGTGAGAAAGGGAGTGAGGGGTATTTACTACTCATATCAGTTCTTTTGGGAGGATGTAGATGCAGTTTCCTTGGCATGACACCCACCTTCATACATATGTATTGCACTATTATATTGACAAATAGCAACATATGTTCCTGTAACATTAACGGAAGTACTGCATGATATTAAGAGATCAAAAGCACCACAGCTGCTAACAAAGATCACCTGCATATTGCATAGCTCCTTCTACAGTTCTACCGACTTTCATGTGAGCAATTGTACCTGGATAATCACAGCCATATTCAGCTTACAGTTCATAATTTGGCTCCTTTAAAAATTGAGAACACCACCTGTTTTCATTCTGCTTAAAAAAAAAAAAAAAAAAAAAGGTTTGATAGGATTAGGAAACACATCCAGTCTTTGTTTTTAGCTGGCCCATTTTGAAAATTGGGGTCATGGATGACCGCTTCCTGAGTGGGGCAGCAAAAGCAATGGTAATGGAGAAGCATTAAAAAGATTCAGATGTGTGGTGCTAGGCGACACTTGCAAATGTGTGAGTGCATTGACATGCTTGATTATGCAAAAGCTGAGCTGTGCAAATCATAATAATAAGCTTTCTCGTTAGATTTCCTGCATTTTCTGCTTCTTGATCAGCCAGAAATACAGCCAAGTGTTCCTGTTCTTTTGAAATTTCTGGTTTACACTTGTTTCAACTACTCAGAGAAAAATAGGGAAAATAAGAGAAGTGAAATAAGATTTTAATTAAAAGGGAAAATGGAAAATGTTCAAATTTCATAAAATGCAAAAGACGTGTGCACTTTGGTTATATTCAGCTTGAAAACAAAATTTTGCTTGGCACTCATAGACATTAAATCAGTTCATAAGTCAATAACTAGGTAAAGAATGTAGTCCAACTATTTTAAAAGTAAACCTAAAAATAATAATTTAAGAAGGCTAATTGAATCATTTGCTTCACAGAGGTTTTATTCAGAGAATCAGGGCCATCCAAAGTAAAGTATGATAATAATAATAGAGAATTATTTGAAAGGAATGACAAAACTAAAAATATTTTGCAGTTTTCAAAGATATGTCCAGATATTCAAGACAATTTTACTAGTTCAAAATGTTGTGTTTCCATTTTTAGTGGAAATAAATAAATATAATTAATAGTTACCTTAAGGGAAATGAAAAATAAAATTAAGAACTCATTCAACATGACCAATGCAGTCTTTACACATGTGATGCATCAGTATCCATCTTACAGACCAGCAGTACATCAAAATGGTATTGTGTTGACAATCATGTGGTTTGTTTGGCTTCCCAATTTAGTATCAACTAAGTCAGTGACCAAATGAAATTGGAAAAATTCTTGGTCTAAGTTACATGCGTTGGCACTATATAGGCAATGAATGAAAGCATTTTCATTTGCTATAGATAACACCAGAGGTATTTTTCCCATTATGTATGTGGAAGTAAATGCTAATTTGCTTGGTTGTCCCAATTTGAAATTGTGTGGCATGTATTATTTATGTCAGTGTTATAGTGAGAGAGAAGCAGCGTAGAAGCTAGGGGTAGGAAGTCATTTGAAGATCAGTTTTGAACCCCAAATTCCATAACACTATAGTTACAACAAGCTCTGGACCTCCCAGGCTCACGGAAACTGCAACTCCTAAAGTCCTGTCCTCACAGCTCATCAGAGATCAAGAACAAACACACACCACAGGGAGATGGGGACCTCCAGGTCTCAAACCTGACTGGATGCTTGGTTGCACAACCAATGATTTCCTATAACCTACTCTGTACCCCAAGTTAGGTCACTCCAGACACTCATATTTCTACCATTAGTTATGTGAATATTGAGAATATTAGAACATCCTGTTATTTTGTTAAGTCTAAGTCCATGGTGTCATCTACTTTGCATCTTCCAGAACTTAAATATATATTCTACTTTTCTTTTTCTTGTATACTCTGCTCATTGAGTTTTATTGTTCATTTGCTGAACTTTTACAATAGGGAGATGTGGAAACCACACAGGAGTCTACTCAGGAAAAGACCACACAACCCTTTCCTGAAGCTCAGTATATCTCAGCATTGCAACCTCATATTGCTCACCTGTCTTTCACACTGCTCTTAATTTCACACACTCATAAGTATAAAGACTGATGGTCTCACTTTGTTATCAGCCAGGCATACGGTTAAAAGAACAATTGTTCCAAGCACATCTCAACTTTATAGAAGAAGTTTGCATTCCATGAGGGTCTCTACTTCCTTCCTTCCATGACCTATACTGTTTCTGTATCCTCCAGAGTGTAGAAAATGTTCCTTAGGACCACTACACTTCCTCTGCCCTCACCATTTCAACCCCTCTGAACCCTGATCTCCTCCCCACACATGTATTACTAATCCTCCCTATGACTTCCAATTTGTTCCTTTTTTGTCTGCGTCTGCCTTCTCTAAGTATTCACTATGAGAATCTAACCAGAATCCCCATCAGGGCTCAGGGACATTTAGCTTCAACTAAGTCAAATGATCAAAGTTATATTATTAATATTTTAAGAACTTATATCTCAGCACTTTTGGATACCTCACTAAATTAATAACCCAAATTAAATCTTTCCCAACAGTAAGAGGCAAAAGGAAATTAACTTATTTCCATAGTTAAATGTAATATGCAATTCACAGTTATCATTTTGTTATGAAAAACAATTAGGTTTGAATATTTATGTCATAGATATGCAGGGACATCTCTGAGCAAAACAGTTGAGGAATAATTGAATTATACTGGGAGTTATCTACCCCTTAGCACTCCTCACTCTGTAACTACCTTCCCTTCCCTGAAAGCTCAGCACCTGATAATGTGCCTTGTCCATCCATATATTTCTCTAGCAATTTCCTGCTAATTCCTTTCTCATAAGCTTTACTAAGATTTGAATGACTAGCTATAGTGGTATTTGTGAATCTGTTTTCAGAGTGTTCAAGATAATTCTTTAAGACAAAGTTGCAATTAATGAGAAGGTACTTACCCAACAACTGACCAATGTTTTCTTCTTTTTCTGTCTCACCAGATTTGTTCCACTCAAAACTATGGGCACCATAAAAGCAAATACTAAGTTAACAAATACTGTATTATATATTTGAAAGTAGCTAAGAAAGTAGATTTTAAAAGTTCTCATCACAAAAAAATCGTAATGATGTGAGGTGGTAGATGTGTTAACTAACTTTATTGTGGTAATCATTTCATAGTATATGCATAATCAAACCATTATGTTGTATACCTTAAGCTTATACAATGTTACATGTCAGTTATACCTCAATAAAGCTGGAGGGAAAAGCAAATACTATATTTTGCTTATTTGCCCACTATTATACAATCAAGGCAGAGGACAGAGCATGGCAAATAAAAGGCAGTCAGTATTTTTAGAAAAAAGCAAATTAATGAATGTATACTAGCGTCTCTAATCCTATCATGGGGAAAACTTTTTATGCGAAAAACAACATTGCCTCATGAATATATTTTATATAAATTTATAAATTGATAATGCTAAACACTGCATATGGAAAGTGGCTCATACTTATATAAAAATCAAAAAACTTATTTCATTTTGCTTTTAGGAAAGGTTATGTACTTTATTGATTTAACTCACTATCATCTTCCCTTAGGACTTAACATGTTTACTTTCATCAGTCAACCCAGTAACATAATTTTCACTCAGCTCCATATTATTCTTTGGTGAAGAAAGATGTATTTTTCTCTTTGTAAATTGTAGGAAATCATTTCCATGTGATATTTCTTACTAGAGGCTTTGGTCAAAGAAGGTGTTATTCAACAACACTCTGACCTTTGAGTGCTCCAAAAGGTGCATCAGAAATATTCATAAAATCCTGGAAATAAATATTCACAGGCACTCTCTATCAAGTATTAAAACTGATTCTAGTCACTCCCAATTATGTCTTAAGGATCTCATGAATGAAAAGTTTTCATTTCTTATTCTCATTTGTTTCTTATTTTCAAATATTTTAAAATCTTGATATTCTATGAAAGCCAGAGGAGTGTCCAGGAACAACATCTGGGACCGCTTAACTAATTTTATTTTCTCAAGTAATTTTACTAATATTCAGTCAATTAAGAAATGGTACTGCTCTTTACACTGCAGTTCAATGTGGTCATTTGCAAGCTGCTTTATTTCCCTGATTTAATTGTTTTAAATGAGAAACCAATGAGTCCAATTAATATTAGCTCCACAAACAATTAATTGCACATTAAAAGTAAATGGCTTCAATTGATCACAGTTCTACTCAACTACTGGAATTCAGTGCTAATTTGGGCATGACAGGGAGCATAGATTCATGAAGATCAGGAATGAGATTTGAGTTATAATTTTAAGAAAATTCTTTGGATGAATGAAGAATGCTGATAAAGTTTTACAGTAATAAAGGTATAAATGATAATGTGTAATGATTAAATGCCTTCATGAAGGCTTAGATGCTAAGATTAATCTGTGCAATAATGTACAATGAAGAATAAATGACCAAATATACCTTGAATTACACAAGAAACATATTTATGTAGAAAAGGTAATTGCCACCTATTTTTGAGGGAGAATATTTGGAAATTTTTAAATTGTGACATAATCCTACAAGATATATAGAAGCTCAAATTTCCTTTTAACAAGTTACAATATTTCCTGAGTTATATTTTAATAATAAATAATTTATACTTACAAACTAGCCATAATTCAATTTGAAATCAGTAGTATGCAGATAATCTATAAAGCATTTCAAGAAATGGAGCTGGAACAATTGGATGGACATATGCAAAAATATTAACTTAAAATGGGTCATAAACTTAAATGGAAAATGGAAAACTATAAAACTTTTGAAGAAAACACAGGAGAAAAATCTATGTGACCTTGGATTTTGTAATAAGTTTTTGATACAATATCAAAAGCAAAACTTTTTATGAAAGAAAAAATTGATAAACTAGACTTTATTAAAATTTGAAAAGTTCTGGTCTACAAAAGATACTACTAAGAGTATAAAAGACAAGCCATGTACTAGGAGAAAAATACTTTAAAACATATCTGAAAAAATACTTTTATCCAATATGTATAAAAAATTATTAAACTAAGAACATAACACAATTAAAAATTGGGCAAAAGATCTGAACTGACACCTTACCCGAAAAGATAAAACCTCACTAAATCTATAAAGCTGACATTACTAACTTTCGGTGATGATGCAGAGCAACAGGAACTTTCATTTATTGTTGATGAGAATGTAAAATGGAACAGCCATTTTGGAAGGAAGTTTGGTAGTTTCTTACAAAACTAAACATAGCCTTAACTATTTCATTCCACAATCATACTCCTAGGTATTGATTTGAAAATTTATGTCTAAACATAAACCTGCACACAGATGTTTATAGCACTTTTATTCATAATCTTCATAAACTGGAAATAACCAAGATGTACTTCAATAGGTAAACGGATAAACAATTCTGTCACAACCATAACACCGAATACTATTCAGCATTAGCAAGAAATGAGTTATTAAATCATGGAAATACATTGATGAATCTTGTGTATATTGGTTAGTTTAAAAAAAAAAGTCTAAAATGTCTCACTGTATGAGGTAATTTATATGACATTCTAGAAAAGACAGAGGTATAAAGATGATAACTGAATCAGTGGTTTCCAGGAATTCAGAGTAGGGGGTTGTATAGGTCAAGTGCAGAATTTTATAGGCTGATGAAACTACTCTGTATGATAATGTAATGTTGAATTTGTCCAAATCTATTTGTTTTCTTTACAACAGAAAGAGTGAATATTATTGTATGCAAATTAAAAATAAATCATGTAGGAAGTCAGAGGATCCAGCATAGAAGACAGAATGTGACCAGTCTAACTGTATTTTAAAGGTAGTAAACAGCCTCATTAAAGGACACTGGGGACAAGGCACTAACCTAAGTAACTTGGGAAATGAGTGGACTCTATAGGACTAAAGGTAAAAGTAACTGCACATAAATATTGGACTGTAGTTGATAGAGTTATTTCCTGTAGGCATACTGTCTACAAAGTCTGAAACTACCACCTAGAAATATTATAATTGTATAATTAAGTAAATAGATGGAGGTACTGAGAGCCAGGTTTCCCTCTGTTGGAGTGGGAGGTTGCAGGTAAGCAAGGGGAGGAGGGCAAGGGTAACCCGTGAGGAAGTGGAATAGAGTCATGTATCTATATCCAAACTTATTTCTTATTATACATACATATGTATAACTCATATTTAGTATGAAGGCAGACTATACCTTAAGGTTATCGAAAGCTACTAAAGCATTTTGAGAAGAATAGTGAGATAACGTATTTTTTAAAATTCGGAACAATGTCTGAGATGGGGTAAGCACTAAGTATTATAAATATTTGCTATTATTAGGAATGTCAATTTGGCAGTAGCGTTTTGGTAAGCGGATTATTGTAGTTGTTCAGAAGAAAGATGTTGCTATGTGTCTTTTTCTTTTAATGCAAATTAAACTCATTTAGGCAAAGTGTACTTCAGTCCACATTCCTATCATTAGAAAAGTGCATAGAGAGGTCATCAAAGGTCAAGCCAAATATGTGATAAAGCCAGGATGAGACAGATGAATGTCTTATTTCCCTTTCTATGTGCAAATCACACCACTCTTCTATTTTCAGTAGCATATCACAGAATCAAGAAATGAAGGGTTGATGAGAGTTTGCCTAGTTATTTTTGTTTCTTTAGATTTTGCCAAATTTATTCTTGTTTAATATCAAGAAGAAAGAATAAACGTTGAGTTTCTAACGTGTAAAGGAAATAATTCTGGTAGCTGAGGTTGCAAGAGCTGTGCAATATTCTTATTACTGAGAAGTTCATCCTATGTTTGAGAATGTAAGCATAGATGTATTGGAAAGATTATAAAGGTATTCAGAATTCTCTGAAATTCAAACCTTTTGTTTTTTTTTGTTTTTGTTTTTTTTTCAAACATCTTTATTGAAGTATAATTGCCTTACAATAGTGTGTTAGCATCTGCTTTATAACAAAGTGAATCAGTTATACATATACAATATGTTCCCATTTTTCTTCCCTCTTGCATCTCCCTCCCTCCCACCCTCCCCATCCCACCCCTCTAGGTGGTCACAAAGCACCGAGCTGATCTCCCTGTGCTATGCGGCTGCTTCCCACTAGCTATCTATTTTACATTTGGTAGTGTATATATGTCCATGACACTCTCTAAGAAACTATGGCTCTGAGAGCCAAAATCACTAACAAAATGCCCAATATCTTGGTGCTGGACCTAGACCAAACCAGGTCTTCTGATGCTCAGTTCTCTTTGTTTCTTCTATTTTATCTCATTCTTTCTCTAGTCCCAGGGTCCCCAATCCCTGGTCTCACGACCAGTACCGGCTGCAGCCTGTTACTAACCGGGCCGCACAGCAGGAGGTGAGCGGCAGGCAAGCGAGCGAGCGAAGCTTCATCTGCCGCTTCCCATCGCTCACGTTACCGCCCGAAGCATCTCGCCCCTCCAGCATCAGTGGAAAAACTGTCTTCCACGAAACCAGTCCCTGGTGCCAAAAAGGTTGGGGACCAGCTGCTCTAGTTGATTGATACATACAAAATATTTCATTTAAAAAATAAGTCTGTATTATAAATTGCTGAAGGAAATATAATTCCTCAGATTTCCAGGCAGACTGATTTCTTTTATGCTTTCCCATGGAGTTGAAATCAATTATCTGATAGCTAAACATAAAAGAGACATACGGCGTGTGTGGATTAGTCTCCTTTTCTCTTCCCCTCTCATGATGTGGATATTCGATGCTGTTTAGAGGCAGCTGCCTCGGGGAGGCCAGGGGCTGTGGTCGTTCAGGGTTGTTGGTAACTGCTGGGTTAGCAAAATTGCGAGATTAGCGTAATTAGAATTTTTTCCTTTTGACACAAATAGACAACGTGTAACATTTGGAGAGCAAATAGGCTTAATCGTTAATCTCAATGAGATAGATGAAAAAGCTAGAGTATGTTAGGGTGGGAATATATCCACATGTTACATAATGGGAATTTTTTTCTAACATTTCCAATAACCTGGTCCTCTCAGAGGAGAGGGAGTGAGTTACCTTGTGAGCAATAACCTTTGGTCTGCATTCCATGACTGGGATATTAGTTGGGAGATTTAGTCTGTTTTTCTTTTCCAGACTTATCAGCTGTGAAGTAGTGAATCTGGTAGGTTTGTCTGCATGGCAGACTAAAATTTTCCTTTTGTGAGTTGTTCCTATAGAATCTAAGCAGATTCATTTAGGTCTCAGGTTATGGCATGCCCTCTAAATTAACCTTTAACAGTAATAAAGGTGATATTTTGATTTCTTAATGCCTTTTTCTCTTGGGCAGAGACGTAGCTGCTGTTTACTGGGCATTTTCAAACTTCCAAGACCTTTATCATGGATACATGGAGAAATACATATGTATGAAATATACATATACCCTTTCCCTGATTATAGAGTATACAAAATAATAGAATGTAGAAAATAGTCAAGGAAAATAGTCAAGTACGAAGAAACAATTGTCTTTAATGTTATCACTTAGTCCTCCGAATGTATATATACATAAAGCAGGAAATAAAATTGACTAAATCGTATATTCCTGTTACTTTCAAAATCATCAATTTCAAAATCTGCTTAATTTTGAATACAAATACATCAGAATATATAGTAAGACATTTAAATTTTAACACATTTTAATATTAAAAAAGGATATTGCAGACAACATACAAATGCCTAAAACCTTGTTCGATTTCTGACAATTTTTGTAGATATTTAAAACTTAAATATTCTTGAAAAAAATTACATTTTTGCCACAAATGTAGCATTTATCAGCAAAGAATTAGAGTAAAAATTTTTTCAGGAGTTGGTTGGTTGGTTGTTTGTGCCAGAGACTAGCAGGGGGTATACTTGTGTTGGGGACATCATATAGACCTGTGCTGTTCAGTACGTTAGTCACTCGGCATATATGGCTATTTCAACTTAAATTTTTAGTTCCTCAGTTGCACTAGCCACATTTCAAGTTCTCAAGAGCTCCTACACATGGTTAGTGGCTACCATATAGGACAGTATGGATACAGAAATTTCCATTGTCAAGGGACAGAACTTGAGGTACATTATCTATGATAGAGGTGAGGAGGGTCTAAGCTGCAGCAATGACAATGAAAGGAGAGGAGGAATCGCTCCAAGATATTTGATGTGATGCAGAGTGATAAGAGGGAATGCACTTAGAATATCTTCTAGGTTTCTCCTTAGATTAAGTGGGTAGATAGTAGAACCATTCACCAATAAAGTAAATATAGGAGAAGGAGCAGGACTGGGAAAGAGGATATGAAATCAGATTTGTAGCCAGTGAGCAAGAGGCAACCCTGAGACAGGCCATTGTTCTGAAAGTCTGCTGATTCTCATAATGTGATCTGTGGGGAGTCTGGGTGGAGACAGAATTCCAGGGAAGGAGCAGTATTTGTGAATAGGGGCTGGAACCATGTACTTGGCTCTACATGAGATCGTCAAAGGCTAGCGTCAGAGTTTGGGGAGAGCTGGGATTTAGGGCTGGGTTTTCAAACTGTGAGCCTGCCATGAAATCAGCAGAATAGGTCTCGACCAGCACTAAAAAATAGTATAGAAAATATTAATATGCTTTGCATATAATTTGAGTAAAGATCTCTTTCTGAAACTTTCATTATAAATATATTTACACTAAAATATGTATACTTGGTTACAAAGTAAAACATATTTCTGCATTGTGGTCCAATTAGTTTGAACATCACTGATTTTTAAAATGAACAACACAGACTATAAGCTATAAGTGAACTGGGATAGTTTTTCTTTTTCTCATCACCCAAAATCCTAGCACATAGCAGACACTCATAGTAAAGACATTATTCATGAAGGAATGAGTCAATGGGTCAGAGAAGTAAGGGAAACCCAGGATGAGGGTGACTCAGAAGCTAAAGAAGGTAAGAGAAAAGAGAGAAATAACCCAGTGTCATATATCATGAATTTGGCAGTATATCTCTGTGATTTCTGTGAACTGGCAGGAGCAGAAGCCAGATCAAAGAAGTAAATGGGGACATATGTATATGTATAACTGATTCACTTTGTTATAAAGCAGAAACTGACACACCATTGTAAAGCAATTATACTCCAATAAAGATGTTAAAAAAAAGAGAGAGGAAAAAAAAGTAAATGGGAGGTGAGGAAGTGGGGATTATACAGATGACGGTGGAGATTGAGAAATGTTTGTTTTGTATGTTTTGTACTGAAGACGTGAAAGTTCAGTATGTGTCCAGAAGAGATTATATAGGAAAGGCATGCTCTACAAATGCACTGTTCAGTAATGTAACCACTAGCCACATGTGGCTATTTACATTAGAATTAATTAAATTAAAAATGCAATTCCTGAAACATGATAAATAAGAAAAAAATGCAATTCCTTAATAATACTAGCTGCATTTCAAGTGCTCAATGACTACATGTAGCTAGTGGCTACCCTCTTGCACAGAGCTGATATGGAACATGTACATCACTGCAGAAAGGTCTTTTGGGCAGCGCTGCTCTAGAAAAAAATTTTCATTCATATGTCTATGCTGGCTTCAATAAAATGAGCCAGTGCACAGTGCCCCCAAACTCCTCCTACCTGAAACATTATGCAAATCCAGCAGAAAAACTGTTGGGGGATTATATTATGATCTATACATGATAAGATCACATTTGGTCTCAGTGAGTGACAGTTAACCCTGGGAAAGGCCAGTAAAGACATCAAGAAAGTTACTGAACCTCAGGATGTGATCTAAGAGAGTCGGGGCATTACAGAGTGCCTGGCATATTTTAAATACATTGCAATATTTGGTATTTAAAAATATATGAATAAATACATTCAAGGAGGGATAAGACTGTTGGAATCAGTGATTCAGAAACGATGTGTGGCTTGGCAGACAGCTGTTGTGCCACAGTGTTGAGGGCTGAAACCCTGCTGCTGTGGGCTTGAGGAGTGAGTAACTGAGGCACCAATGCAGAGCACATGACAGACATGTTAAGGAATAGACAGGACCGTTAAATATGTCCATTTAGCAATTATTTAGAGTACCTGAAGAACAAAGTGAAGCTTTTAATATTTTTTGAACTGCTTGATGCAAGTTCATCAATTACTCTTTGAAGATCATTTAAACTTCAGTTGTATTGTGCATTAATGGCTGGTCACATAAACTATCTTCTGGGGTAATGCTTATATACCAAGAAAATTAAAAAAATAAATCATGGTAAAATGTAGATAACATGAATTATTTATAGTTGGTATTACTAAAAATAAAGGTCATCTAGACCTCATTTTATAAACCATAAGGAAATAAAGAAAATGGATATTTCCTCCCTTATTCTTGATATATTTTAAACGCTTAGTTAATAATTATTAATAGAAATTTTATAATTCAGTGTCAGATAACAAAAGAAAGTGGAATTACAGTAATTTTACATCACAAAACCACTACCTAACACTTAAAGCCCTGAAAATCAGAATACCAGAACCATTACTGGGAAAGCAGGTAAGATACACTGCTTATGTTTGTTTAATAAAAGGATAACGCTCTCACCATTATAAAGGTGAGGGTTTTTAATTTATTTGTGGGTTTCCTATTCTGCCTTTCCAGAAAGTCAAGCGTTTTCTTCTTCTGCAGCAATTGGACTTTCTCATCTTCTTGTCACTATTTTGTTCACCATTTCATTTTGACTGCATAGAACTCTTTTATATTGCATCACTTTGCCTGAACCTTTCTCCTTTACAAAGCAATAATAATTGGAACTGAGTTTATTTTTACAGTCAGAGAAAAAACTGCAGGCAAAGGTAGGGTATTATTACTGTGAGATCATACTCTTCTTTCTTCTTCCCTTCCCTGGGGTGCTTACTAAATTGTAAGAGAACCACAGTTTAGGGGAACGGACCTGGTGAACAGTCTCAGTAGTCGCAAAACTAACGATTACAGAAAAGAGAACATGCTTTAGCCATATTACAACCATGTCATTCTGATCATATGTACATTTTTAAAGGTATATTAGATGAATGGCACTAGTATTCAACAGGAATGTGGGCAGCGTGGAATCATATATTGATGCTGTTGGTTGAGGCAACGACTTGAAGAGTGCACTTGGTTGTGAAGTACACTTACTTGTTTCGTGTTACTTCCTGCCTGATCACTGCATTTGACCAAATACATGACAGAGTGAGAAACTATATCTTTTAGGATCAAAGTTGGATAAAAGCTTAATTCAAACTTTTGTTACCTTCAGAAATTCATTACAATATATGACTTGCAGTTTCTTTCACTATATTCTGGGAATAAAGAAAAAATTCCTTCTCATCTTAATAGGATCCATGGGGAAATTTTTTTTCTGTTCTCAGTGCCAGGAAAAGCTGTGGTGTTTCTTTTTAACTTTTCTCTTTTAATGGAAACCAGGTAATGTAACTAAACTTGCCCACACTTTGGTTTGGCTTAACTGCTCATTGCCAGATTTCCAGCCCAACTATACAATAGTCTGAATTCTTATTTATGCATTATTTAGCACTAGTCTTATCCAAAATATGACTCTATTTAAATCATTTATTTTATTTTCACTTTTACCTTAATTTTTTTTTTCCTGTCTTACAGAGTACATTAGAAAAAAGACAGTTCAAAATCTCACTTGGAATGAGTCAAGGATTAAGTAAATTAATGGAATAAAATCCCATGGTATATGTAGTGTAGATAACATTATCTAAATTATATAAAATGCTAAATATAATGCCTTACATAGATGAGTGCCCCATTAATATTTTTCCCTTCCTTCTTCTCTTGTATTCCCCACTGAGGCCAAAAGGGGAGTCTCATCTCTTTTATTCATTCAGTCATCTCAAAAACAATTATGCAACTTCAGTATCATTGAGATTTCTATTCCCCTTGGAACTTTGATAATTTGGGCCAAAGACACATTTATAAAACCTGGGTGAACTCATTGGCCTCCTTACAAGCTCGGCCATTATCTTCTTATAGACACTTAGTCCCTACCCTAGCACAGTCTTGGTTAAAACACTGGCCTCCATGTTGTGTAGAGGATGTATTAAAGAGTGAAACAGGGAGAATAGGGAGCTGTCTATGAGGCAATAGAAAGAATGTGAGCTTGTATGGATAAGAGGCATATATGAGGCATATGAGAGATGCTCTTTCCTAAGACGCCAGTCTTTACAACCTGACTCCTACCTCAGTTCAGGAGGACTAGGGAATGCTGTTTATTAGGATGGCTGGTATTAAAGTTTGAAACCATCAACAGATAAGTTCTTGATTTTTTTTGTCATGAGTTCTTTTCCCTTTGTGAATCATAGGAGTTAGTAGGGATTAAGCAGATAATTTTTTAAAATTCACCTCACCTTTACTGATAAAGTTAATATTGAGGAATAGATTTAGTATTAGAACCAACTATTCTACTAGTTCTTCCTACCTCCCAGGTCTGGGCTTTAAAACAGCTCACCTGAGGATTAATTTGAATATTAGCACAGACACACCCAGCACTGGTACAAGCATCACAGGTGTCCAGTGTGGAGAGAGGGAAGTGAGTGACTGCTTCTACCACATATTGTCTTATGTATTAAACACATGTAATTCAGAAATGAAATTGAACCCCCATTCAGGGACTCCATAAGGAGGAGGAATAAGTGAATGGGCAAAAGAATAAGAATATTTAGGCAAGAATCTCCCTTTATTAAAATCAGAAGAATGGGAATATAGAGGGCTGTGTGTGGTGACTGTAAGACACGTATTACAGAAACATCAGTGTTCAGGGAGATTAAGAAATCCATCCAAGCCTGAGAGGTTGACTTTGGGGATGGATAATTCAAATTTGGGTTATCTTGTTCCTCAACTGGGTCAACACAGGCATCAGGCAGATCATCCTGGCAGTGGCCATCCTCACCTCCACCATCTGCCCAGAGCTGCTCAGAAGCGACCCACCCTTTTCCTTAGTTGATGACACATAAACCCAGTAGAGGATGAGTCTGTTGTTTTAATCTACTTACAGCCAGAGTTTAGGAAACCTACAAGCTCCTGACAGTTTTACTAACTAGTCTTGAATTAACTGTCAGGGGCCTGAGCCAGTATTTTTCCCTACACTCTTCATTACGGCATGTTCAAGATAATGAGCTTGTTTACTCACAATAAGTACCTTTGGTTAGTAACTGGTGTTAAGTAGAAGAAAGGCTCTTCATAGTCTTCTTTTCCTTTTTAATTGTTGCTGTTGCCCTAAACCAGACTCCCATTACAAAATGCTCTGCACTGGTGCCCCACATCCAATCCTTCAAATCCCCAGGATATCCTCTCCCCACCAGTGACCTTTCTGAAACGACAGTTGAATTCTCCTTCATGAAAATGAAAATTTTCAAGTCCCAGCAAGAACTGGGCCAGTCCTTCTTAGCTTGGTGTTTCTTGTGCCAAACACATGGCCTAGCACATATTGGCACTCAATAAATAGTTGTTTAATAAATAAGTGAATGGACATATTATTATCTATTAAAAAAATCTAAACCTTTAAACCTCTTCGATGTGTGCAGGTAACTATCTGTACAAATTCTTAACGAGATACCCAGTATTCTTGCTGAGCTGATCCCAACTTATATTCCTTGCATTTGTTCATTCTTTCATTCATGTGCTGCTAGGTTATGCTTCATGTGCAGGGATATGACAGTAAACTAAACAGATACATTTTCTGCCCTTGAAGAGCTCATATTCTTATGAAGGACAGACAAGAAAAAAATAATAAAAATATGCCTAGGAGGCAATGCATGAAAATAAACAGAACTGAGTAAGGAGAATATTGCTGATCAGGTAAGGCCTCTCAAATAAGCAGGCATCTGAGAAAAGACATGAAAGAAATAAAGATGTAAATCATGTAAATATCACAGGGGAAAGTGTTCCAGGCAATAATTCTGAGGAGGGTGTATGCTTCACCCAAGATTATGCTGGACCTTCTGTGTCACTGTAAATATTTTGGCTTTTACTCTGGGTGAAATGAAGAATGAGTGGAGAGTTTTGTTCAGAGGACAGATGCAATCTGGCCTTTTTTATGGGATTACTCTGGCTGGCTACTAGGTTGAGAAATAATATAGGTAAGAAAAGGGTGACAGGTTGGGAGATATTTTTAAGAATTTATCTTAAAAAAATTCTTAAAATTTGACAAGGGAAAAAGATGTTTATATAAGATTATACATCATGTTTATTGTTTTACTGTTTATTACAGCCAAAATTAGAAAAATAAAACTAAATATCCAGCAATAGAGAAATGCATTCAAATCAATAGAAACCAGTCAGTAAAAATAAGGTGAAAATTTTTGTGTCGATATACAGAAATATTGTGACTTGATGTAACTAAATAAGATAAATTATAAAGCAGGATATAAACATGATCCTAGAGAAAAAAGCAATGGAAAAGCCTGTTTATTAAATTGTTGGAGTAGTTTTGCTCTGGCAAAATAAAATTGAAGGAGATTTTCCCTTAAGGTAAAAAAATTCTTCCGTATAATTTGTTTCATTGTATTTATTTAATTTTAATACCTGGTGTATCTCATGCCTTTGGATAAGTACTTGTGGTGAGGCAAAGATGGATTAGATGTGTTCTCCATTCTCAAGGAGCTTGGAGATGAATGATTTTCTTCACATAAATGACTTACCAACAAATGAAATGTAATGAATCAAAATCAGATTATGTCACCCTCCTCTACTTAGAATTTCCTCACTGTCAATATTGCCCCCAGATATTGTTCTTAGAGATCACCATACCCTTTGATATTTCCTCAATATCAATTAATCAGTAAATCTTATTTATACCTCCTTTACAGCCCTTCAGAATTGACTTCTTCCATCTATATTCAGGTTAAATTTATTCTTCATTCCAGCACCCAAACCTTTAGTATAATTATTTCAATTTCATTATCTTCTGTAATCATGTTCAAATAGAGTTCAATAGTCAGTGATTTCCACTTCCTTTTGTTCAATATGCACTGATGTTTGTGAATGTCATGTCTACAGAGTCATCAGTGACACACATTTATTCATTTTGCATCAATAAATATTTGTTGCCTGAATCTTCTAGTGACTGAATAAGAAGAGGTTCTGCAGTCATTTGCCTTATGCTTTCAGACTCTATCTACACCTCCAGGTTTTGTCTCTCACACTTCTGACAGACATTATGAATACATTAAACTCAATTGTTTTGCCTACTCTACAGCCACAATTATGCTGCATTTGAAGCTTAAGACTGTAATTGTTTTTTGGTCCCCAGTCTCATTACCTTCTTACCCTTCTCAACCTCCAAATGTATGCACCATCTGTCAACTCCTAAGTACTTTCCAACAGAATCCAAAGCAGCATCCCAATATTCTCTTTCATCAGTCTCAGCAATTACATTTGTCAATTTGGGAGACTGCAATAATTTTAAGTCATATACAATCATTGTGAATTTAACAAGTAGATCAGGGAGCCAAGGGCTACTAGTTTTGCACCTTTCCTAGTTTGTATTATTCTCTTGCAAAATTCAATTTAATCTGTTTTATTTCCACACACTTAAAACGAAATCTTCTTTATAACCTGTTTTCCTTGCTATGCTTCTTCGCTTGCTTCAGATGCATGTCTGATGTGAGCCAAGGCATCAGCTGCTTTTTAGAAATTAAATCATTAGTCCTATTGTTTTATTTTCATCTCATGTTTTTATCCAATTACATATTTGCAAAGTTAATTTCACTTTATTAATGTGTTCAATATAGTCTGTGCAAATGATGTGAAATTTTCATATCTCCAGCCAATCCTCTCCTCATCCTTTCTTAAATCCTGAGGATGAGAGTAGAGGAGTGGAAACTCCCATCTTTGCCCTCCGGGCTCAACTCTTTTCCTCACTGGGCTATCGAACAGATTCACTGGGGATCTTCTTATTTTCCCTTGCTTCTCCTCCTAGAAATCAGGGGTATAATTCATCCAGGCTTGGTGCTTTGTCAACTTTTAATAGCTCTAATTGCCTAATTATCTGCTCAGGTGCAATTATGAAACCTCCATACTGAGCTTGTTTTCAAGGGTATGCACACTGTTACATTGCTTGAATATACAGCAGTTTGATTCTTAAACAAGGCACAGAAAATTGATCTGTGATGATACCCATTGGATAGCACATTGTTCCTTGCTTTTGAGAAGTGTGTGTCTCATCATAGTGAGTAAATGGTAGAATTGATCAATCAAAAATTTTATCACAGATTAGCCTCTATGGAAATTTCTAAGGAAATTTGAGAATTTCCATCTTTATTTTGATTCTACAGACTTACTTGAGCTTTGGCAATGTGCCCCTAACTTTCTCACAACATTCTGTGAATAGCCCATCTATGAATAAAGTGGTGTGAATAACGTTGTCCACATTTGAAAAAGGAGTAAAAGTAGACTCTTCAAATACATTCTTTAACAAACAGGTTTTAGCACTTTGTATTCAAATGGGCAGTGACTGAATTTTTCCCTTTGATTTCTATTTAACTTTCATTTAAACCTATTTTCAAATTCCACTAAGCTGATTGCTACAAAAGCACTAGCTTATCAAAAATTATTGTTGATAGCATTATTTCTCAGGGTCACATAGCTACAGGCTACATAAAACTTGCCTTCTGATTAGAGATATGGAAATTAAGTTCTCATTTTCCCCCTTAAAATGTAATTGACTAGAATGAAGTGTTAGATTTCATACCTGTTACAATGATTCATTTGGTCTGGGTCTTCTTGATTACAGGGTAATTTTCAGTTTGGGTGCCATTCTTTGAATAATTACACCCACTTATAATATTGTATGATATTTAATTAAATTAAATACTCTAGAAGTATAGTTTCCTAACTCTTCTTTAAACACATTTTGACTACCCACAAGCCCAGTACATTTTTACACATGTTGCATCTATTTAACAAATACATTCTGGATAAATGTATGATAGGAAGTGGAAAAATGGGAGGGGAGAAAGGAATATATTTATTTTCACTGAAAGGGTAGTTCATAATGGATTGTAGGGGTTGATGGTAATGTGAAAATGCAGCCCCCTTCTTAAATTTTATAATAGCTTATTTTTTCTAAGTTCTTTACAGCTATTAATCATTTCAATCCAATTTTATAACATGTACCTTTGCAACTACCAAATACACGAGAGCAGAATCAGAGAGGGAGCTATACTGGACCCAGGCTAATGTGCCACTATCTACTTGATGGCATAGAATTCTGACTGTGTAGCTAGGGTAGCTCCACAGCATAATCAGAGCTTCCTTGATGGTTATATTAGTTTTCTCTTGCTGTATAACAAATTTATCACAAACTCAGCAGTTAAAATAGCACCCACTTTTTTATCTCACTGTTTGGCTCAGGAGTCTGGGTTTGGGTTTAGCTGGGTTCTCTGCTCAGGGTCTCCCAAGGTTGCAATAAAGATACCATCCTTTCTGAAGTATGGAGCCCTCATTTGCGCTCGCATAGTTTTGGGCAGAATTTAGTTCCTTGTGGCTCTAGGACTGAGGCTCTTTAGCTCCTATAGGCTGTCCATTGTGCTCTCCTATGTGACTTTCTCCATAAGTAGTTCACATCATAGCTATTTGCTTCTTCAAGGCTAGAAGGAAAACATCTCTGCTGCTTTGAGTCTCTCCCTTCAAAGAAGGTCTGGATCCTTTTTTAAAAGACTCACCTGATTAGGCTGATCCAGGATAATCTCCCTTTTGATTAGCTCAAAGTCAACATATTAGAGAATTTAATTACATCTGCAAAATCCCTTCACCTTTGCCATATTCTATTGGTTAGAAGTAAGTCACAAATTCTATCTGCATTCAAAGAAAAGGGATTGTACAGAGGTGTGGATAATGGGATAGAAATCACAGGGACCATCTTAGAATTCTGCCTACCACAGTGGGATTAGAACTGAACCAATTCTCTGTTCACCTTGATTTCTGATCATTACTCCTCATAATTTTCTACTCAGTGCATCCAAAGCTATTAAGTTGTTGAATCTTTCTATAAGCAAGGTGTGATGCGTACTCTAGGGATACAAAAATGAGAAGATCCCAATTCACACTTTAAAAGGAATCAGTTTAGTAAAGAAGAGAGAGAGCAAACACCATCCTTCAAAATGTAGTATAACTCAAACTGTGCTCCATTATCAAGGCTCAAAAATAATATTGTAAAAATTATGAGGAGAGAGGTGATATCGGATTGAACAACGTGTGGATCACTTCATAAATTACATGTAGCCATTGGCATATAGATAGTTGCTACCTTAAGTTCCCATAACTAAACAGAACAGGAGACAAAGCATGGACTTAAAAAGATCCATCTTTAGTGATTAGATAATATAAGGAGGAAGATTTTCGTTTATTAGCCACTTTATCTGAGTAAGAAAGAACTGCCAATCAGAGATGTCTGTAAATGGAAATGCACATATTGAGGAGCAATAAATTTGATTTCTTGAAATTAGTCATAGGACTGAATCCCCACTTCTCAGTAATGACAAACAAATATTTCTTAATGAGATTATGTTTTAATTTGCTACACATAGAATTCTTTCCCACACATTTTGTGAATTTGATATTGTAGGAAAAAAAATCTGTTCTAATCATTTTTACTATTCTGTACATTTTAATTATATTTTTATTTTATTCTAATACTCCTTTAAATTTAAAAGACTGATTCTATTTTTCTATCTAGGAAAATGGATCTATAAACACTCAAAGTGTGTGCATTTTAAAAAATGAACAACCACAGTAAGCAAGATATGGAATCATGGGGAGGGAAAAAATTTTTTAAATAACCTATGAAGACATTGTAGTCTTTCAGATCAGATTATGTTCCTTACCTTTTTCTACAACATCTTGGAAAATTTTCAGTTTAATAGATACATATTTTATTTTAAGTAAATTAAATTAAAATAAAGTTAAATAAAGGATAATTTTAGAAAAGGGTAAATATTTCTAACTATAAGAATTAGAAGTTGTACATAAATAATTATCTAATATAAACAGTTAGCCTATTTAGAAAGTATTCTACCTTGTCATTGCTGGTGCCTCCTTGACTCACAGAACTCTTCATATCTGAAAAATGATTGTCCATACTTACTCTTCATTTTAGGTCATGATATGAGGGGAAATACTGCATAGAGTGGGCTCTTACAGCTGCCCCCTCAAGCATTTATGAGTTAAACATTTCCTAAATATGGAACAGAACTCTTAGCACCCCTTGTTTTAATTTATTTTTTTCAATGTCACGCTGCTTGTAATTTTGAATAACTGTTTTTACCTGCTGCGAGGAACAGTAACCACTGAGCATTGTGTTTTTGCTCAAATCCTATTTGTTGTTATGGAAACAGCATCTCTATTAAGCTTCCTGCTGCACAACGGGTGTAGAACATGTTACTTAAAATGTTCATCAGCAAAGAAAGGGGGGAAAGTAAATTCAAACAATACGTGACTACTTCTGTTATATGACATGAAGATGTTTGAAATATAAAATGTAAATAATGATGACTGGACAACTTCATTATACCAACTCAATGCATTGAATAAGACGGGGACTACTGTGTAGGTATGCAGATTAAAAGGGAAAAGCATAACGGGTTATTCAATTTTATAGAGTTCAAAATGGTTTTGAGTTTATAGAATAAGAGGTTTTTTGATTTGATGGTTTCATGAGAGATGAAACACAGAGTTCACCTAGGTAGAAAGCTGGATTAAATTGTCTGTTATTCTATAGAATGCTCTTCCTACACAAAATGCACTTGTATTTAAGCAACACAATTACATGGCATTCATCTGTTTCAAAATATGACAATGGATTTGTCTTAATTTACTTACATAATTACACATTTGATGATAATGCCTATGACTGTGCATCAGATACTTATATACATTGGTGTTTATAACCCAATGGACTTTATTGGCTACACTTCAGTATTTCAGCCCTGTATAATATTTAATTGAGAAAGAGAAACATAAAATAAGAGCCCGATTCCTATGATGCAAAACTTTTATCCTTCCATCCCCTGTCGCTGTGGACTAATTCTAAGAATGAAACATGGTTACACACATAATTGAGTGTCAGTGTCATTTCTAACAGAGGGAGTACACAAAGCTCCTTGGGGGTAAAGTCTTAAGTTTTGTAACAACATTCACAAAATGGAAGCCACCAATCCTTTGCCGTTTACAATTTCTACAGTAGACAACGCGCCATATCTTTTGCAGACATCATACAGCCTCTTATAGACATAGTGAGATCGGTAATCTGGAAGTTGTCCCTGTTTTACAGATGAAGAAACAAATGCCTGAATAGAAACAGCTTTCTCAAAGTCACCAGCTGAGGAGTGACAGAGCTGAGGTTTTTTCCTAAGATCTTTGTTTCTCTAAATACCATTTTCTAAGAACATTTAAGGCAACATTTCTATACGAGAGACACTCAATTATCTAAACCTAACTATTTTTGTGGGGGAGGTGGAGGGAACTAGATTTTTCAGAAAATGGCTTCAGTTGCATTTGTCATGTATATAAAGTTGTGTCTGTACATACAAAAGGAAAAGAACTAGCCTGACCCACTCATTTACTTAATTGTAACTATGAAGAGATTTTGAAATATTGAACAAAATTAAAGTGAATTTTGACTCTACCTTTTTTATTTAAATAACTACTCTTTTTTCCTAGGTTGGTGTGCAAATGTTTGCGTGCATGTCTCTATAGATGTGTATATATGTACGTGTGAATAAGATTGTTTAAGGCAGCAACTAGGATCAGAAATAATTTAAAAAAGCAAAAACAAGGAAAACTTGCATTTCTAAATATCACAGAGAACTTGTGTGTGTGAGTGTGTGTGTGTGTGTGTGTGTATATATATATATATATATATATATATATGAACAGCACCTATCAACTGGAATACTAAGTATTATGAGATATGGCAAACAATATTGAATATAACCAATAAAAGCTTGATGCAACTTTTTGTTACCTACCCTTTAAAATATTTTATAAGGTGTTTCAGGTTTTTAAAAGGTAAAACAATTATATAATTGCATAGTATTTTTAAATAGAGCAGTTTCAATTATGCCATTCTTATAATTAATTAGTAAATTTTTATTATTAAGCCTACTGAATATACCTGGACTTTACAAAAAAATCATCTTGTTTGAAGTGACAGTCGTTGGTCGCATAGAAATTATGGCCATCTTTTCATATGAAAAAAATACAAATTTTCTCAGAAATAGTTCCTAAAATTGTAATTTTTATGATTATTGGAAAGTGATTCTAAATGATACCTAAAACAAAAGCTCCCTGCTGAGTAAATATGCTGAAACTATACCCCAAACTATACTTCAGAGTATATTCTGATTTCTTATACACCGATAACATTTGTACAAGGAACAGACGGCAAATCAGTACTAAATGGAAGGGGTATCAAAATGGGGAAGGAAAACTGTGTTCTTACTGTTCATAGTTGCCTCTAATAGAATTTACACTTAGAAAACTTGTCAAAACATGATTTATTTTTATTTAAACAGCAAAGGCAATAACAACAGGCGGTGAAGTGAACACTTGTGATGCACCTTCCACCCCTCACCCCCCACCAGATTCCTCTTGAGGGCTGAAGGACTTATTTATCCAGCTCCTGAGAATTCTGTTGGATGACCAGCCTTTAACACCTTATCCTTGCCTAATCTAAGGTCATGACCCTTTCCCAGGACACCCTGTGTCTAATAACTAGTCAATGCAGGAGTATAGAGGCACAGCCCTTTTGCTGCCATGCGGGACAACCCTGAAGGCCATCCCAGCTTCAGAGACCCTGTGGAGTTAGTTGAGGCCATGGTTGAAACTGCATCACAGCCCAACTTCTACAGAATCTATTTCCTCAGATATCTAACTTGCAACGAGAACTAACGTTTATTTAGCCCATAATATATACTAGTTGTTTTTTTAAGTTTTTACCTGTATTAATTCATATCTTCTTCTCCACACAATTAACATCTGGTTTTTGAGATGAGAAAATTAAAGCACAGAGAAGTTAAATAACTGGCCTGAGAAGATGCAGCTGCAAAAATGTAGATTGAGTATCTGAAAGTCTGATTTCAGAATGTATGTTCTTAAACACCATGCTATACCAAATAAACTATTTGTGAGTTTATTACACTCCACATATTTCACTTTCATTTGCATTCTTTCAATATATAGTGCTGAATTATAAGTGGTGAAAGATGGCTACATAGCAAATATAGTTTATGAAACAAAGTAAATATTAAATACATTTAGGAAAATATTTAATATTATGTCTTAAAAATGAATAATCATACTGTAGGTCCACATTTAAACAAATATAACACTTTCAGTATAGTCAAGTACTAATGTGGCTAGCAACATTGGATGGAGGTCACACATCAATGTAGAATCCTTGAGGAAATCTTCACAGAATAGAATAGAATTGATAACATCTTTGAAGGATTAGTAGGATTCAAGTAGAGAGTAGAGAAGCAGGAGGTGTTTTTGATGTGGGAAACAGTGTTGGCAAGTAGAATGCAATCTGCACGGATTTGGATTTTACACAAGATGCTGCCTTTCACTGTTAGATATAGGAGGAGAGTAAACACACACAAACACACATGTACACACACAAGTATGCCAACATATGCACCACATACAAGGAAAGATGTGTAACTGAGTAGGGGGAAGGTGCATTAAATTGCACATTATCATCTACATGAAGAATATGTGTGACCAAATATGCTAGAGTACATTAAAGCAATAATGAGACTGTTGCATAAAGAGCCTAGTTATGGTTAATTTTATAAATGCCTTGCTATATTTTTCTCTTCTGATTTTCTATAATGAATTGTGTAGCCAGCAAGTATAAGAGGGAAAACACATCTCCTTAAGCCTTCTTTATTGTTTAGTTTATGTAATAGTTTGAACACTTAATATTAGCTTTTTGTTTGTATATTAATGTGATAACAATCTTAGAAATATTCTTTTTTCTTTCATATGATATTTTATAGATGATACATCTATTTATGTAATTTCATCAGTACATGCTCTATTAACTTGTAAATTTCAATGTCACACAGAAACGTGTCTGGTTTTAAAGAAACAATTTTAAAACTAAAATTTCAAAATGAGGACTCATGAGAATAAGTTAGAAAAGCATGTCTTAATTGTTTTCCCAGATTAATACTCTCTTGTTATATTTAATATAGGCTAAAAAAGATTAAGAAGTCTATATTATATAAATATTTATTCATCTCCAATATACCAATGTGCATGGGGATATGGAATGCAACATTTCCTACTAGTTTGAACACAGGAATTTTAATCATTGGGTTTTTTTTATCGATTAGCGTTCTGTGGAATACAATTTGGGACACCCAGTTTTTATTCATATTTGATTATCTGTTGTGCTTGTTAAAAATATATATTTTGTTGTGTGTGCTTTGGAAGAGGAGTGGTTTGATAAGCAAAATTCTGCTTTGTTCATCATTTCACTTGGCTAGATGTTTACATGCACCATCACACACACACACACACACACACACATACACAAAGGGGTTATGGTTTAGCTTGGAATCAGTAGCAATTTGTTCAATTTTATTAATTGATTTATAGCTTTTATTGGTTCTAGTCTTTGCTTTTACTGCGTTGCAATTATTATCACATAAGATTTTCCATGGAGAAAATCAAACAACATCCTCTTCCTCCTTGCTGCTGAAGCAATGAAGATTTAACAGCTTCTGAATGTAAATCAAGCCACACCAACATCTAAAATGCAGTCTTCCCATTCCTGATCCAAGCTGCTAATACAAGTTTTTACAGGTCCCCATCCCCACTTCCTGGAACTTGTTACAAATGCTCCATCCTTGGCATTGCCTCACTAACACGTACTTGGATCAGAGTGGAGGGGACCCTAAGACTCTGTATTTTAATCATCTATCCAAAGAAGTTATGCTCACTGAAGTTTTAGAATAGGGACTTGAGCCAATTTAAGTATTGTGGGAGGAAACAAATGCAGTGAAAAAGCTAGGTTGGGTATATGGATGGGATGGGACCGGAAGAACAGTTGTTTCTCCTGGGTTGCTTCCAAATTGGTGGCATTTTTAGACAATGAGAGAAAGTATGTAGTGAGAGGGAGGTGCCCGTTTTTATGCTTTCCATACAGCCTCCATCTGACTTCATGTTCTGCATGGCTGCCGGTAGTAAAGTAGAACACCTCAGTTGATGCTGTGACAGAGGCTTGTGACTTGAAACAGCAGTTCATTAGTTCTCACATCATAATAATGATAGAGGTTTTTAGCAATTATTATTACTTTATTTCTCCCTTATCTTTTTCTGCCTCCTTTCTTTCACCTCTGTTTTGCTTTGTAGTAACTTCTCAAATACATTCATGTAGGGAGAGGGGGGAAGGGAGATAAAAGGAGATACATTTAATAAACAGAATTTAATCCAAATGCATGCCTTCATGTCCCATGCACACTTCTAAACTTCACTTACATGTATTTAATTTGTGTGTTAAGGACATAGTCCTGTATTTATAAACAAATACAAGAATCTTTTGCTCTATTTCCATAGACTTGATATAAATTAATTGGATTAAATTAGGTTAATTAATTTAATAAGCCCTATTGTTCTGAGCAAAGCCTGAGATCTTTTATTCAAATCATCTATAGTGGCCTCAAACCTACCCTTCGAAATGAACCTTTTTTCTTTTTGAAGCCTGGATGCCGGCCATGGATGCAATGTAAGTTAATGCCAAGAGAGATCGTTTAAGTGCGGTTATTAAGGAGACTATGATTGATGGAGTTTGTAGCTGGTAATGTGATTCCCCTTTGGCTGCTCAGTGAACATCGGCAACAGATCAATATCTCATCTGCATGAGATTACAGCCACTTTTGACAAGCAGTGAAAAGAGAATTAAAAAAAAAAAAACCCAACACATTTGGCCAAAAATCATGATGGCTATTCCAGTTTAAAAGGTAATGCAAATAAATAACTCCTTTCTTAGAGAAAAATGATCTGATAGGAATTTTGTTGTTGTTGTATTTTGTTCAGCATTGATCAGACTGATTTCTTTTTACCCCTCTCATTCAATTTTTCTATTTTAGACAAGATAGATTTTTAACATGAGCATATAGAAAACTGACTCTGTCTACACGCTAAAAGAAATCACAGCGGGTTTGACAAAAACTTTAAAGTTTTTTTCCATCTAGAATGATCCCAAGTGTTTAAATAATTTAGAAAGCTTGAAGGACTATCAAGACTGTAGATATTCACTTTTAACCGTTTCTCTTGCATTTACTGGATGAATTATGCTATGAATTTAAACCTGAATAATTCTATCTTCTCCCTCACTGGTGTCTACTCTGCTCTTAGTCGATGAACCCTCTAATCCAGAACCAGCACACCCCATCCCATCATGAAGTTAGATTATCCGGTGACTTGTCTACTCCTTCACCCTGCTCTGGACCTTTCCTGAATTGCTGGAAAGCAAGATCTTAACATTTATTCCTACATAGCCTATGTCAAACCGCTTTTAACGTACAGAGTACTATCATTTTCCAGCTAAATACTCCCCTTCAACAGTAGTGTCCTTCCGCTGCTTCTAAAGTGGACCTGAAGGATAACCAAAGGAGTGTGTGTACTACCAGGCTCTTTGACAAAAGGAAGTTTAAGTGCAACCACATAAAGAATTGGAAGCTCTTAGGAGTGTGCCACCAAGCCCTTGAACTAAGGAGGGTTTGTATACGTACAGTGATTTAAAGTCTTTTATAAAAAATAAGTTAAGATTTTTATTTAGATTAGATTTTAAGTAATGCATCACAAACTAATTTTCAAAGGTGGTAAATTATTCCTCTCTGTGAAAATTGCATTGAATCATCTTTCTGTGCCGTAGTGTCTTCTGCCCTGGCTCAAGTTTTTATCCAGTTTTATTCAATTCTGCAAGCTATTTATTTTGATGGGATAAGCTCCTAAAGTCCTGGGAAAACAAGTAGAATTGAAAAGAAGAGATTATAAAGGTGTAAAACTTAATAGAAATAAAGTTCAAAGCAAGATCAGAAAATCCAATTTACTTATTAATATGGAATAATTTTGAAACTGAGCTTTTAAAATATCATAATGATGTTCTAAGTTAGATTCACATTCAAACAATATGAATGTTTAAATTTTCTTTGAAAATTGATTTTATATATATGCAGATATTCATATTGATATCTGTGGGCATATGGAGATATAGATAGATAAATACAAGATACATAGATAGATTCATATTCCTTTCAAAAGATTCAGTAACCCAGAAGTAAACAGGTCTTGTACATTGTACTGTGTCCTCTGGAAATCTAACTCAGACTGAGATTTGCAAATTGAGATTTAGGATTGCTTATTAATATGTCTGTCCTTGAATGTTAATGGCATGTGTGCAAAGATGCCTTGCTGAGGAAAAAACATCAAACAATGGAACCTGCCCTTTGAGGCTGACCAGCTAGTTTTGATAGGCTTTAACAAAAACAGTTCAAAATTAATCATATCTTTCTGTGTATCGCTGTTAAGGTTTTAGTTATCCTTTTTCTTCTTTTATTGTAATGGAATGGGGAGGAAGATCATAGTATAATGGGGTCCACATGTATTTTGAAAATTCTCTGAGGAGTAAAATCATTTGTAACCTACAAGGCATCCATCTAAAGCAAGTGAAAATGAGCCACACTTGTCAAGAATTAGAGAACTGAATGTTCCTTTAAAATCACTCTTTCTTAAGCATAGGAGTTTTGCTTTTAAGAATTTACTTCTCGTCTCACTTGTAAGGATCCTGTTCCACTTCCTCATTTAGACTCAGAAACCTAGTGAACAATTCTATTGATAGGGCTTTTTTAACTTTGATTTTTTGAGTTTATATTCTTTTTTATTTGACTGGCCTAATCCTCTGAGCTGACCCTGTAGTTTTAAACGCATTTCCCGTGAGAAATTAAACACCTATCGATTTTAATTCTTTTCTTTAGGAAAATGACTTCTAAGAAAAATTTATCTTCTCGAATGTGGAAAAAGAAAAGAACAAAAAGTATTGAAACAGTTTTTGGCTCACATAACAGCACTTGTTTTTAGACTGACTGTAATATGTGTCAAAAGTCAAATTCTGTAGTTAGCGTCATATATATATATTTTTTGTTATTGTTGCTGTTGTTTCTTCATTTACACTGAATTCTACTAAAACCAAATTGAAGCTGTATGATATATTATGGTTCCAATGGCAAATATTGAATATTATGATAATTCCTTTCTAAGCTAAACTTTGAAATAACATTTATTTCTGTTCTCTGAGAGTCACTGCCATGTTAATTAGTAATTGTACGATACCCATTTTCTCCATAAATCTTGCAATAAGCTTTGAGCAAAAAGCTACGCAAGTCTGACATCAGAATGCTTATATTCTGGCAATACCCCTTCACCAGTTCTGAAAGAAGTGTTTTTAGTAAGAATATTTGAGAACAGTTGAAACTTTTAAAGAACTGACTGCAAAACATGCATTGCCTCTGCTTTTATATAATAATATTACCCATCCCCTCTTATCTATTACCTGCCCCCATTATGCTGGTTCACCTTAAATTATAATACTAAGCTAAAAAAATTTAAACATCTGCTTTCAGACAGAAAATTTATTCTGTCCTGCAACATACTTTCCCATGACAACTACACAGCCAGACAAGCTAAACAAGATAAATAATTTTAACCTAAGAGTCTCCCCTGCAAACTGAGACAATATTAAAAGCAGCCCCCTTCCTGAGTATCTCACCCTCTCCCAGGATGTGCTGGACTTAGTAGCTGTGAAGGACCCAAACTTATAGGTCAGTAGTTGGCTTTGAGGCTCTAGATCAACGCTTCTCAAATCATCTCTAGTGAAGGAACACCTTTTTCCCCTCATCTCAGAAACCAATACTCTTGTAAGATATAACAAAAATGAATTACTAGAAAAATGTTCCTGTACTTGGATGTCACAGAAATATCAAATTGCTGTAAAGGTTTCTAAATGCTATGAAAGTCATTCCTTTACGAAGGCTGGTATCTGTTAGAGTGTTTGAGCCCTTTCATCATTGGGTAAAGAGTGTACCCACTGGCAGGCTATTGAGGGCCCCGACTCTTGTTTGGAGAAGTGTGGAAAGATGTGTTTCCAGAGTTCTCTTTGTATTACACCGATGAGTGGAGAAATAGCAAGTGATTCCTCTTTAGCAGATACAGGGACCAGAGAAGATTATTGCTCCTTTTGTGTTTAGTTCTCATTTCCTTAGGAGGTATAATAAAACAAAGACAATAATGATGATGATGATGACGACAGCGAGAAGAAGAAGCCAAAGGGGGAAGAAGAAGAGGAGGAGGAGGACATAGTGGCTGCCAGTGCTAGCATACACTTCTATTGCTTCTACTCCTGTCCTGTAACTTTAGGAGGATTGCTGCAGGGCTAATTACTGTGGCAATGGCACTTTACTTCTTTTGCACTGAGAAGTCTGCTTTCTCATTTGTCCTGTAGGAACCCTTAAAAACCCGAGTGGAGATGACTAGAGCAAATATTGAGACAGCAATCCATTAGTAGTTTTCACAGCACTGACTCCAAGAATTTAAGACACATGAGAATCCTGGCAAAGCTCTTTGGCCAGTCTTTCATAAAAATCTGCTTTAGGGCACACTTATTACTCTGCACCATTTCTTTTTTAGTTTGCTTGAGAGTGACCACGTGTATTCATGGCAACCTTGATAAGGTTACTACCTACAAATTTCTCAAATTCAACTAAGGTAAATGCAAAATCACTATCAGAAATGATACTACCTGGCGATCTGTATTCTACAAATAACTAGCAAGGACTGTGGTGGCCAGAGATGGCTGTGAGATGGAATTTGGAGCACTCAAGCCATTTTGAGGAATCACTATCAGTAGCTACTTCATACTATGAAGTTCATCCTCAGTACCACAGAAGACTGCCATTTTTGAACATGACTTAAATTTATTTAAGCAAATGCTTTTTCAAAAAAACGTAGTAGAATCCAGTAGAGCAGAAAGAATTAAACCCCTTGCCTTATTTTGAGGACAGGTGACTCACACATTGCAATCTGTGGGGTTGAATACTAGGAACTCTGATAGAACAAAGTTAGAAGGAAGTTTCACTTCCTGGTTCTGACCAGCTTCTTAGAAATCTGATGTATTGAGCCTGTATGCCACTTCCTGAAAATTTCCCAAAGGTTATTCTATGTTTAGCTTATTATTAGAGTTTTATTAAATTATGATAAATTTTCTGGGTCTATCAAACCTTCTGTTAAATTTCCAGGCCAAGGATTATTAGTTGAAAATCTCAACGTTATATACTGGCCTTCACTGACGCTTGGACGAAATATCCTACTCCACTTATCTCAGTTTTCTTATATTGTGAATTGGAATAATAATACTGCTTACGTCAAACATATCATACCCTTCCTAAGAAAGTTATACACCACCCCGTTACAGCAGAATCTAACATTTTCTCCAGGAAGCATCCATTGTATTGTTGATAATAGTAGCAATAGTATGATTTCATCCTTTCAAGAAACAATTCTGAGAAACAGCTTCAAGAGAAATGGCATGATAAAGTAGCTTTCCTGATTATTTGTACACCGCAGAGTTGGCACATCTTGAGTTCAGGGTCATTCATCAGTATTGTTGGGAATACTGCAGGTTCTAGAAACATCTATCCCTGGATCTTTTGAAGAAGACACGATTGCTAGAAATCATGGTTTTCATGTGAGCTATGGCTTAGTGGTTAATAGGAAAGACTTAAGAGCCAGATTTACTGAGGTTCCAATCCCAGCTGTGCTGCTTACTAGCCCTGTGAGCTTGAGTAAGTTTAACTTCTCAGGGTCTCTGTTTCCTCATCTGTAAAATAATAGCAAGAGTTGCTACCTTATAGGGTTGTGTGAGGATCAAGTAAGTCAATACATGCAAAGAGAAAGCACCATGGAAGTTACTGATGCTAAGGTCAAGGTATCATGCAATTTGGAGTGTTTTAATAGTTACTAAGCTGTGTTCTCGATTTCATTTATACAGATATTTTCAAGACAGTTTCGTACTCTGGCAGAACATGCACCACACATCCTTGAAATTAAAAGCACATGTGCATTGCACATTCCTGTAAATTAGAGCAGAACACATTTATTTCCACAAGCTAAGCAGAGCCATTATAGAAGTGAAGTTACATTTGATCTTACCTAAAGATATTTTATAAATAACCTTATGTACTTTATTTATTTATTTATTTTTTAGTAACTTTATTTACTTTATTTATTTATTTTTGGCAGTGTTGGGTCTTCGTTGCTATGCACAGACTTTCTCTAGTTGCCGCGAGTGGCAGCTACTCTTCGTTGCCGTGCGTGGGCTGCTCATTGTGGTGGCTTCTCTTGTTGCAGAGCACGGGCTGTAGGCACGTGGGCTTCAGTAGTTGTGGCTCGTGGGCTCTAGAGTGTAGCCTCAGTAGTTGTGGCACATGGGCTTAGTTGCTCCGCGACATGTGGGATCTTCCTGGACCAGGGCTTGAGCCCACGTACCCTGCATTGGCAGGCAGATTCTTAACCACTGTGCCACCAGGGAAGCTTGATAACCTTATGTACTTTAAACTATTGTGTTCACAATACTGTAGAGAACTCCTTACTCTAGCATACATAAATATTATAAATGGAATCCACTCTTTAGTTTCTGAATCTGAGTTTTACTGCCTGAAGCCTTTCCCTGGATAATTTTAAAAGTCAGCTTTTCATCAAGGATTTTAAAGAATCGTTGTGTGTGTGTGTGTGTGTGTGTGTGTGTGTGTGTGTGAGAATTACAGAGGCGTGGAAATTCCAAATTATGTATTCCAAAATCCCCCCAAATTTATCGTTCAGCCAGGTGGCTCAGCTCCCCAATTTAAGCAGCAGTGTGTTCAGCAGTGTTGAAATCTCTGAACTATTACAAATGAGGTAGTGAGAAGTGTGTTTGCAGTAAATGCACAGGCTTATTAAAGGTCTTCGTCTTAGGTGAGACAGTAAGAGGGAGAAATCTTTCTATGGCACAAATGTAGGAAAAAAAATTATCAGAACGTACATGGTCCTATAACATTGTCTTTAGTTTGTTAACTTCAAAATTAATGAAAGTCGTTTAGCATAAAAATAAAAGAAAACAAATGAAATGGTGTCAAATTGCAATAAACTCCAAACCCTTCTGGCCACTGGTAAATGTTAGTATTGATAGGAAGTTTTCTTTAGTTTCTTTCCATAGTTCTTAGAAATTTACATTTCTTAGATACTTTACATTATATGTTGGGGTCCAGCTTCCTTTTAAAAAGCAATCTTATCCTCATCATTAAAAGATTTAGATTTGACAGTTCAAGAAATAGGTAATTTATATTTTAATTACTAATTTTCACTTTGGCCAAATCTACCTTGACCCATTTTTTTAGTCTTGTAATATACAGCAAGAATAAAATAAAAATGAACACACACACACACAAGAAAATATTCCTTGACGTGAGACATCTGCTCTAATATCATTTAGGCTCTGGTCACACAGAGAAGTTAATTCTGGTCATTTCTGATACAAAGTAGGAATGAGGTGATGAAGAGGCAGAAATATAAGGTAAAATGGTAGAAATGTGTAGTTATAGAAAAACAGCCCAAACATGATTAACTAGATTCATTTCACTTCAAACACACTGATGTAAAACAACAATGTTACTTTAGTTTTAGTTCAAATGTTTAGAATGTTTGGATTATATGTAACTTTTATTCAGTTTTCCGCGTTAAAGAAAATAGAGGAGATATTGTAATTCAGTGCTTATCAGAAATTCAGTGCTTTCTTGCTTTGGAATCTTCACATATAATAACTAAAAAAAGTATCATTAATCATTCTTATATTTATTTATGCCTATGCTGGAAACAGAAAAAAATCAGCTTATAACATCAAAGTACTCTGTGGTTTTTAGAAAGTTATATTTGAAGGAAACTGAGTTGTGAACAATTTGGTTCTCATTTTTGAAATACCATTGCATAAGCAGCTTTGCCTGGTAACTAACACAATTGTACTTACATTCCATTTCCTTTCACTTTATATATTCTGAACAGGTCTAGGTGGTAGTCTGTTTTTCTGCAAGGCAAAAGGAATCTAAAGGAATGTGCAAGATATTTGAAGTTTGAATAGTAAATTTTGATGATCAGTTTTAGTGATTGTAAAAAGCATCTTAGAGAAAAATGTGAGTGAAAATGAAGGAAATGATAAACACTTTAAAGGACTTAGTAGTAACACATTAAAAGATTTGGGTTCTATAGAAAACATTCTTTTATATCCACAGCTCAGTTATGGCAGCAAATAAGAATAAGTATGGCCAGACTTAAATGAATGTTTCAGCTGCTTAGATATTTCATGGTTATAATTAATTTATATTGTTTTGAGATGAAAGACAAAAGTAACATATTTTATGCCTGCTTCTCAGACAATAATATGGAGGTATATTGCAGGAAAAAAATGAAGAATCAAAGCACAAAATCTGAAAAAAGATGTGGGTGAGTCATATCACCCAAGCTCCCGAAATTGATTTAATAGAAATCTTGGATATATCAGATAGATGTAAGTAACAAACAGAGAAAACTAATTTGCCTGTGCGAGGTCGAAGTTCTAAGTCATTTTGAGTTTTGGTTTCCATATCAGTAAAATGGGAATAAAGATAATTCCTGTATCATAAGATTATTGTAAGGATTGCACGAATTAATGTGTAAAGAATGATTACCTTGTTTATTGAGGCACAATAAATATGATATATTGCGTTTCTCTTTCCCAGACCCAGTAGATGGATCATAGTAACAATTACAGAAAGACATCTATTGCTCTACCACTAGTACCATAGTCTTTGGAATCCCAAACTCCAGACACTTTTTCTCTTGCCCAGGGTTTTGTTTTTTTTTTTTACGTGTTTGAAACTAATAGCACTTAGTCAACACTTGAAATGACTCAGGGACGCTCTCTAAAGAGCTGCTGCTCATGACTCTCCCAAAATTCCTCCATGTGCTTCCACATCCTTACCTGCTCCCATATCCATCAGTTTTATGCCCCCTGCTCAGTCTACCCTCTTTTAAGAGTTACCATGAAATAAAACATCTGAATAGTGGTTTTCAGTCCACCACAAATAGGCATGCTCTACTCTTCTGTTGCTTCTCTCTGCACATAAAACTCTGACGTGTTCAGCTTGATTTGAGCCTCCTCTATCTAAAAACCTAACATCAGTTCTGAGAATGAGCTAAAATCACGAATTTCAGTAGAAGTGTTTGAAATATGAGCCATACGTATTTTTCTGTAATCAAACTTCAACCTGATTTTTGCTCCGCAGTGCACCTGCAGAGCCCATCACACATCCTTTACAATGTTTCTTCCCATTCAGGTATGTGGTCTGAGAATTTAAGTGCAGGTTTCTTGGGATGAGGAGTCCCAGGTTCAGGAGCAGCCACTGCTGTCAAGTGTCCAGGCAACATCCCTCCAGTATTGGCTCCCCCCAGCCCTCAGCAATTAGAATC